>NW_007247674.1:0-1435 GCF_000164805.1 Carlito syrichta | reverse complement strand
ATTTCCCCTGAATACTGGAACAAGACAAGGATGCCCACTCTCGTCCCTCCTGTTCAACATAGTATTGGAAGTCCTGGCTCGAGCAATCAGAGAAGAGGAGGCAATCAGGGGTATCCAAATAGGAAAAGAGGAAGTCAAGTTATCTCTCTTTGCAGATGATATGATTGTGTACCTTGAAAACCCAAGAGAATCTGTCAAAAATCTCCTTGCACTGATAAAGGCCTTTGGCAAAGTCTCAGGATACAAAATAAATGTACAAAGGACAATTGCATTTCTCTAAACCAATAATAAACAAACAGAAACCCAAATAAAAAACACTATTCCATTAACAATAGCCACAAAAAAGTGAAATACCTTGGCATCTTCATAACCAGAGATGTGAAAGACCTTTACAATGAAAAATACAAAACACTGCTCAAAAAAATCACAGCTGACATGAAGTGGAAAAATATCCCATGCTCATGGATTGGAAGAATCAACATTGTGAAGATACCCATGTCACCTAAGGCAATCTACAAATTCAATGCAATACCCATTAAATTATCAACAACATTATCTCAGACCTACAAAAAACAACACAGAAATTCATATGGAAACATAAACGTCCAAGAATAGGCAGAACAATCCTCAGCAAAAAAAACAAAGCAGGTGGTATCACATTACCAGACATCAAACTTTACTATAAAGCTACAATCATTAAAACAACTTGATACTGGTACAGGAACAGGCATATAGATCAATGGAATAGAATTGAGATTCCAGAAGCAAAACCTCAATTTCTCAACCAACTCATCTTCGACAAAGTCCCCACCACCTACGACTGGGGAGAGGAGAACCCATTCAGTAAATGGTGCTGGGAAAACTGACTGACCACATGCAGAAGATTGAAACAGGATCCCTATCTTTCCCCATGCACAAAGGTTAACTCCAAATGGATCAGAGACCTAAATGTAAAACCTCAAACCATAAGAACCTTAGAAAAGGAAGGAAATACCCTCATGGAAATCGGAACTGACATCAATTCCTGAACAAAACCCAAAACCCACAGGTCATAAGAGAGAAGATAGACAAGTGGGACCTTATTAAACTGACAAGCTTATGCAAAGCCAAAGAAACCATCATGAGGGCAGGGAGACAGCCTACAGACTGGGAAGAAGTATTTGACAACTCTAGGCCTGACAAAGACTTAATGTCCTGGATCTACAAGGAACTGAACGTACTGAAAAGAAGAAAACAAACAACCCCATTATAAAATGGGCAAAAGATATGAACAGACACCTCACAAAAGAAGACATCCGAATAGCCAACAAACACATGAAGAAATGTTCAGCCTCACTAATCATCAGGGAGATGCAAATCAAAACCACACTGAGATGCCACCTAACTCCAGTCAGAATGGCAATTATCAACAACTCAAAAAATAACTGCTGTAGAG
>NW_007247673.1:615048-636003 GCF_000164805.1 Carlito syrichta | reverse complement strand
GCCGGGAGCGGCCACTGCAGCCACTGCATTCCAGTCTGGGCGACAGTGAGACTCCAAATCAAAAAAAAAAAAAAAAAAAAAGAATGAATAAATTAGAATAACAATTCTTTAATTTACAATGAAAAATATAGTTTGTTCATTGCTCAGCACATTCTCAATGTAGCAAAGCTGGAGGTGTGGGAGGCAGAGGCAAGAGGATTGTCTGAGCCCAGGGGTTTCAGACCAGCCTAGGCAACTTGGTGAGACCTCATCTCTACAATAATAATTAAAAAAAAATTAACTGGGCATGGTGGTGTGCTTGCAGTTCCAGCTACTTGGAAGACTGAGGCAGAAGATTCGCCTGAGCCCAGCAAGTTAAGGCTGCGGTAGCTGTGAGTGTGCCACTGCACTTTAGCCTGGGTGCTCCAAATAAAAAACAGACAACAACAAAAAGAAAAAAGTAATTTTTTTAAGGACAAACTTTTATAGATGCAGTGAAGTTTCAACATTCACAACTGAACATAAGGTCGGAAATTGAATCATGCTTCCAGCATTATGTATCATATGGTGGGGGTAAATAAAACTCAGTGGGTGAAACCTGCTGACTGCCAACACATTCCCCTCTTAACATGTATTTGTTGCTCTCTAGTCATAATAAAGTGTGCATCTTAGGGTGGAAATTATATACTAGAATAGTATCAGAGTTGAGGGATGTCTCCTGGCCCATGCATTTCGGATAGCTAGGGTCTGCAGGAGCAAATCGCATTCACCCAATTCCACTTCTACTAGTTTAATTCCCAGAGGGTAAATTATCTACAATTTCCAGTATCTTGAAGAACTTAAGAGCTACCCTTTAGGTAGTGGTAAAAGTATATATAGATTTCATTGTCTTCGTATAATTTTGTTTCTTTCTTGATTTCAGGAAGCAATAAAATGTCAGTGTCTTGTTTTTCTACTTGTAGGCTGATTTCAACTTTATTTTCTAACTGTTGCCCTTGACCTCCGATGACTACAATTTCCAACCTTCATTCTTTAGAGTTGGAGAAGAACTGAATTAGACAGAACTATCACCTCCTTTGTCTTACATACTATACTTCTATTATCATTGAATTTAGTGTCAGCTGGAGTTATTTATATTTGTGTTTCTCCAAAGTTATATTTTCTCCAGTTATGTACTGGACAGCTTAATTGTCTATCATACATACTGTTGTTCTCTTAGCATTTCATCCTCTTAGAGTTAGGTTGTTGAAATTATGTTATCTTAATCTTCTTTAATTTAAAAATTTTGTAAGCAGAAATTTCAAGGATGTTTATAAGTTCTCCATTATCCTTATTATTAATATATTAAAATGCTCATTAATTTTCATAAGAAAAAATCAGTTTTAAAGAAGAAGATTTGAATCAAACTCATTTTATATGTGGGAAAATGAGGGCCTGTGAAATTTAGAATTGTTTAAGGTTACTTTGTGTTTCAGGATTTTGTGTGTGTGTGTGTATTTTAGTGAGACACAAGTAAAATATTTTCCAACAATAGAGTGAACTCTTTAAACAAAAGAATAGCATGTGAGCGCTATTCAGTGAGTTCTTTGTGTTTGCCTGTATTTGAACTTTATTAGAATGCTGTATTCAATTTTTCTTCTCACATTTGAAGAGTGCATATGGATTTGGGGAAAGGTTTAAAAGAGAACAACAAATACAATAAAACATTTTGAAAATAGGTCCAATTTAAAATGCTAGAGGGGTTGAATATGTGCAGCCAGACAAAGAAAAATCTTTGGGATAGAAGAGGAAGGCCAGAATTGTAAAGGATTTAAAGGAATACAATATTATATTAGTGATGGGGAGCTGCTTTTCCAGATTCATCTGAGGATAAAACAAGATAGAACCTTTTTAAATTGTAGTGGGAGGAATTTAGCTTCAAGGGAGAGAATAAACAATCTTACTAACATAATCTCTACATGACAGAATTCTTTATAGCCTCATCATATTTTAAGAAGAAAAAGGCTGATTTTATCTGTTGGTTGCTTGGTTTTAATTTTTTTCCCTGCATTTCTTGTCTTTAAAATAAGTAAAAGAATAAACAAGGTTATTTTAACTATCACAATTTAGGTTTATTTTAGTATCCTGGGAATGCCTTTTTTAAAAACTGATTTTTTATAAAATGGGCCTCCCAGTTATTACTTATTACCTCAGTGTCTAATATGGTGGCCAGTAAACATTTATACTTCCTGAGCACTTGAAATGTGCCTAGTACCACATGTTGATATATTTTGGATATATAAGATTAAATACAATATGTTATTAAAATTAATCTCACCTTTTAATTTTTTTAATATGACTGCAAGGCAATTTAAAATTGCAAATGTGGTTTGCATTCTATTTGTTTTATACAATTGTGAACTAGACTAGAAATAAGTAAATTTTTTTTAAAGGACTTGCTATGGTTTGGATATTTGACTCCTCCAAACCTCATATTTAAATTCGATTATTGATGTTGGAGGTGGGGCCTGATGGGAGGTATCTGGATCATAGGGGGAGATGCATGGTGTTTGGATCTCCCATGAATAGACTGATGCCTGGGGTGGGAACTGTGAGTGAGTTCTCTGGAAAGCTGGTTGTTAAAAAGAGCCTGACACCTCCCTCCCCTCTCTCTCTTGCTTCCTTTCTTACCATGTGATCTCTGCACATGGTGGCTCTGCTTCACCTTCCTCCATGAGTTAGAAGCAGATTGAGGCTTTCACCATGTATCTAGTCTTTGAGCCAGCCAATAATTTATTGTGTGCCAAATAAATCTTTTATAGTAACAGTAATTAGCCAATAATTTATTATGAGCCAAATAAGTCTTTTTTCTTTTTAAGTTACTCAGCCTTGGGTATTTTTTTATAATGACACAAAATGGGCTAAGATGGGACTAGATGGTAAATATTTTAGGCTTCGCAGGCCACATATTTGCTGTTGTACCTAAACTGTGCTGTTGCAGCACACAACCTTGAACAATTCTCCAACAAGGGTGGTTATATTCCAATAAAACTTTATTTACAAACACAGTCAGTGGACCAAAGCTGATGTGTTGGCTATAGTTTGCCAATTTATGAACAGTCTTCACCAGACTTGGAGATCATGAGGTGTTAGGAGAAACTGGCGAAATAGTCAACATCTTTCCTTTCCTCCAGTCTGAATTTTATATAAAACAACTTATCCCAATCTCTTCCACACTCTTATACACTGTATGGAATATAATCCAAAAAGGCCTGTATCAAGTCTATTGTCTAAAAGAAACCAGGAGCTCATATGTACTTAGAAAATCACACTTTGTGGGAAAAGAAATGTACAAGTTATGGCTCCCAATTTAAGATTTTTTTAATGGAATTTTCTTTAAATATGTTTACTTACATGTATACCTTACTAACATATAAACTGATTATAGAGCATTTATTTGCATTTATTTACTAGTTGAGCTTTCTAGAAATATGCTTGTATTGTATTTTTAAACTTTGACCTTAGTTTGATATCTGTTTGGTACCATTTGATGAAAATTCTTATTAGAGCTTTATCCTGCTACCTCTTGTCCAAAACAGATGGTACATTAGTAGACCACCAATTGAAAATTGAATTCTACATACTACCTATCATCTTATCAAAATGAATAGTTCTTTTATATTTTACAACACACAAAAAAACAAAAATAAAACGTGTAGTTTCTGAATTGTGGGATTTAAAATTTTCACCTGCAAATTTACTTGTAAAAATATTAAACAAAAATTCATGGGGGCAGCATTACATGTGTGGAATAACTTTTTTTTTTGAGTTGGAGTCTCACTCTGTCGCCCAGACTGGAGTGCAGTGGTCACTCCCGGCCACTGCAGCCTCGACCTGCTGGGCTCCGGAGATCCTTCCGTCTCAGCCTTCCAAGTAACTGGAACTACAGGCGCGCGCTACCACGCCCGGCTAATTTTTTTATTTTATTGTAGAGATGAGTTATCGCCAATTTGCCCAGGCGGGTCTCGAACTCACGGCCTCAGACAATCCACTCACCTCGGCTTCCCAAAGCGAGGGATTACAGGCTGAGCCACCGAGCCTGGCCCGTATTAACTTTTTATTAAACTATCTTTATATTGTTATAAAGATTGTATCACTACGAAAATAACAACTACTTATTTGAAAACAATTAATTGAATTATATAGGAATACATCTTACATATAGAATAAAATTTTTCACTTTTTTGAACAACAGATTTTTAAAGGGATACATCTTACAGATAGAATAAAATTTTTCACTTTTTAAACAACAAATTTTTGATGTACTCTTAAATGAAGTAAACAGCTTGTAACTAATTTTCTATTGTGGAAAATATTTTGTTTCAATTTTATATAATTTTAAAACGAAACAGATTTCTAATACTAAGCCTGCAAGCACTTGATATAAGTATATTGATATCTCTTTGTAAACATTTAATTAGATTTTTGTTTTAACTCTTTTGATTTAGTAAATCCCAACTTAAAACAATACTTTCGTGCCTAAATGATAACACCCTTTCTAGTAAAATAAAGAAATATACAATAGGGGGGAAATACACAAGGCAATTTGCTTTTTGGACACATGATCTGATGAAAATTTTTTACAATGTATATATAATTTAACTACTGTAAGTTAAAAAATTCTGTAATACCCAATATCTTTTTTAAATGAAGAATGTCCTTTTTCTCACACTTTATGGCAGGAGCTTAAGCTTTTTTTTTTTTTTTAAATTAAAAAGTTACCTCAATCATGAAGAAAACTCTGAGGCATATATCCCAGCTTTGTTTCAAAACTAATTTAGGAGGTCTGAGTCACTATGAAAAGTAGGAAACGCACCATTAAACGACTGCAGCTGTCCACCTCGCACCCAGTAGCAACTCCACATTTCCTCACAGGACTTCAAAGCCAGCTTGTATCTAAACCTTCATCGGCCATGTAAATCAGGGGCACAAAAGGAGAATGCTCCTATTTCATGGTGCGCGACTGGTTTAAGTCCTGCATTGTGCAGCACGTGCCAGTGGGGAGTGCCAGCAACAGAAGGACTCTGTTCTGACTCGTGTGACAAATGTAGTTAACACCAGATCCATATTAATGTTGTCAAGTTCTCTTGATGTATTTAAACAGATTTTAATTATTTTCAGCGTCTAAAGGCCTGAAATATATAGCCTAATAGTTCTTCAAAGAAAGCTTACTTAATGTGTGAATGTAAAACCTCTCATAAAAATGAAACTTTTATATTGGCCTTAGTCATTGACATAGGTTATTCATCAAGTCAGCAATTTGTGTGGCAAAGTGCCATTTGAATAGTGTATTGTTAGGATACTTATGGTCCACTTGACAAGGGCTCTTGCTGTAAATAGTGCAATTTGACTCCAGCTGTTAAAGAGTGGCTTTGACAGCAGCCAAATAGAATGGAGATGCCTTACTGCACCGCCAAAAAATCAATATTGGGTTCTTGTTCATAGTAACCTGTTCTTTTCTCTTCTGTAGATTTATAAACGACTATCAAGGGTTTATAAGTGGAAGCTTAAATATTAGTTTAAATGTAATACACTTGGAAGTTCAAATTAAGACTTGTGATAAAAGGTACAAATGTGGAGTTTTAGGATATTATTTTCAAACCCTGGGTTGTGTTTAGTCACAATTATAGTTAAGTTGAATTTGGATTCTCTAGGGTCAATAGAAAAGAATTAGTGTAAAACATGGACTCAAAATTGTGTGTCGATTGTATATTGCCAGTCCAATTATTTTTTCTTTTTCTTATCACTATATTTTCTGTGTCCCTCCTATCTTCTCTGTGTGTATATCTTTTTGTATAGATGGCAGAGTTCTTTGTGGCTGTGCCCATAGCAACACCCACAGATGTTGACAGATAGTAATGTCTCCAGTGTTGTTTTCCTAAAGCAGAATCTTGCTGGTTTTGAAGAGTTTTCTAGGCAGTTTTCAGCACCAAGGTTGCTATGATACCTGACTGGTGGTAATAGATATTGAATCTGTTAATTACAGTAACTACACACAAGAACTCTTTTTTGATTGGGTTTCTCTATCGCTGTTAACTGTTATGTTTAACATAGAAGAGGAAATGAAATTATATACTGAAGATGAGAAAAAAGATGTTTCAAGGTAAAATCTTGAAACATAAAAAAATTCCAAGTATAAAAACATTTCAGCTGACTATTGATTTCTCAAAATTGCAGATATAATTTCTTTACATCATTTCTAGTTTTGAATGGATTTGATTTTGAATTTTTATTATTTACCTGAGATGTCATACGTCTTCATCTAAGATATGCTGAAAAGTATTTGAAAAAGCTGGCATTTTTAACATGGAAAGTGCCAGTATAATGTGTACTTTCTCAAAAGCATTTTTCAGTGAAGGCTGTTAAAATAGCTATCATCCTATTACTGATCAACTCTGCATTTATTGAATTTATGGCTAAGATAGTAGCTGAAAATTCATAAAGCTGATAACATAATTGTTAACAAAGACCTTTAACGCTGATTCAAGGTCAGTGTTATTGTTTTTGTAATTGCTGATAGGCAGTTGTGATTTCTACCAGAGAAAGGGATTACAAGCTTTGAATTTAGTTGATTTTAAAAAATGTTTTCTCTTCTGTTACCTCTAAAGTAAGAGTTTTCACTGAATAAGTGTTTATGCCATTTCTTTTTAAATTTAGCTTAGATTAACTTCAATTCCTCTCCCCCATCAATATTTCATTAACCCTATAAGAGACTTTCTTCCTGGATTAAATATTGTTTATAGCTATCAATTAACTTAGAGGGACAGTTCTAGCATAGAAGCATGAATAAAAGTTAAACATATCAGGCATTTAAAATTCATATTTAGTTTAATATAGAGACAATGTTAGCATAATTTATTAAAGCATGTCTTTGCATTTGTCTTATTTACATTAATAATTTAGATATTTTAGAACCTATGAATTCTGTAATCATGTCCATAGCATATTACCCACCCATAACTATTTTTTTCTTCCTTATTTTTTCTTTCCTTTTTTAATTCTCAGTTGTAACTTGTTTTTCCTTATTAAAAACATATGACTTTTCAAAATTTTTTAAGACCTTGCTTCTTGTAAGATCTAAAAGATGAACCTATTCAGCCTACTTAAATAGATCTATATGTGTTGGGGTACAAATTCATTCCAGTGGATTTGGATGTTCTGTAACTGAGCAATGTGCTAGCTCTGATAAAAAGATGATTATAAATGTTATCCCTTTAAGGAAACCTGAGGTTTTCTTGTTAATCAAGTCACTGTCTTATATTAGATGTAATCTTATGTTTATATCCTATTTTTTAAATGACTGACACACTGAATGATGTTGTCAGGAGTGAAGAGTGGAGTCTGTAGAAATTCAGATGTTGAGTTAACTCAAAGGGTTAGTTGCTTATAGCAGGAAAGAAAAGAAGGAGAACAAAATGTTTCTTCTTGAAAGCTGGTAATATCATTTATTGACTGTAAGTACCATCTGGACCCATTTAAAGGAATCCCAACAGGAGCACTACTTCTATACCAATAACTTATGTGGAACTGGCCCTAAGAGAGCAGAAAATGCAAACAAACACACAAACAAAAAAACTAACAGGAAGCAATTCTCAAAAAAGAAAGCATATATTCTTATGAAATATTTTCCCTGTACTATTAAAAACAAATTGCATTAAGACTTTAGTTTTATTCATTGGAACTAAGAGTACTTATTGAACTTATTGAAAAATATATTCAGCTAATGTTCCTGTGCATTTTTCTGAACTGGACTTTAATAGTGATATCCTGAAGGCACCACCAAGTTCTCTTTGTCCCCAAATGACATTCACTTATTTGTAATTTTCTTCATGATATGTAACTTATATGACTCTGAAAGTAACCATTTTTCAATCTTAAATTAAAATATCCCACATGATCTTTTGGTCCAAGTAAGATTATTTCTGCTAGATATAAAAATGGTTCAGAGAGGCTGCTGTGAGTAGCAGAGGTTTTCTGATGTACATATTTAACTTTGTGCACAATTAAACAGGACTAAAAATTGTAGTTGTTCTATGTCTTCACATTGTCCAAGACCTGACGATTTTTAGAAAGCCATTATGAAAGCTTACAAAATACAAAGTCCTGCTCACCTTCGATACTTTCTTCCCAGTTCCCACTAGAGGTCTCTTGTCATTATACTAAACTTGGCTTTCTCCATTTACTTTCTGGCAGCAAGTGTTTTTTTTTTTTCCTTTTTCTTGTCTCTCGGTTCAGTCTGTTTTACAACTGTGGCATGGCATCAATCATGTGATCATATGGTAGAATACAGAAAGAATAGCACAAGTCCTGCCTCTTCCTATATGATTATCATGAGGTTTGAATGAGAAAATTATTTGTAATTGTATGACTCACTGAATTGGAGGTTACCTGAATCTAGAACTTTCACTAAGCTTGTTATCATATGATTTGCAGTTCAACATTTTTATTACTAAGGATATACCTTTTATTCAACCAAGTCAGTTATAGTTAAAGTCAAGCTTACGGATGATAGCAAACTGTCTTTAAGGTCTCCTAAGCATATCTTTCCTTTATGCCTTTGATACTCACAGTCAGCTTAAACAATCTTGAGAAACATGCTTTGAACTTAGTCATGAAATTTCTGGTGTTATTAGGAAAGAATTAGTATGATAGTGAAGAAAGCTACCAATTTTTAGTGTATTTTGTAAAAAATTGTATTTTACTTTTTAGGATAATTCCATTTATTATGATAAAATATACCCTGAAATATACATCTGACTTAAATAGTCTACCCTTCTATCTTTTTTTTTTTTTTTTTGAGTTGGAGTCTCACTCTGTCGCCCAGACTGGAGTGCAGTGGCCACTCCCGGCCACCGCAGCCTCGACCTGCTGGCCTCCGCGATCCTTCTGCCTCAGCCTTCCGAGTAGCCGGAATTACAGGCGTGCGCTACCATGCCCGGCTAATTTTTTGATTTATTGTAGAGATGAGGTCTCCCCTGCCCAGGCGGGTCTCGAACCTGCGGGCTCAGACAATCCACTCACCTCACCCTCCCAAAGGCGCAGGATTACAGGCTGAGCCACCGAGCCCGGCTTACCCTTCTATCTTAATCAAGATAGCAGTTGTGATCAGATACAGAAAATTTAATGAGTTGCACCATGAGTAAGTGCCCAGATAATACACAGTACCTCAAAAGATGGTTTGTTTCACTGTTTTTGGCCCAACTATGGGGCTACATTTAGATGTTTTTTGCCTCCACCTAATATTCTGTGTTATTAATTCTAGGACCAAGTTCTTGTATTTTAAAATATTGTATCATTATATTTTATTAGAATTCAGTTTTGTAACAGGAAATAGTTGTCAAAATCTGTTTATCTTTCACTAATGAATAAAATCTAAAGATTTGGACCCTTGATTTACCTATCTGTAAAAAGGGCATAAGAAATGGATCTTCAATGCAGACAGATCATAAAGTATAATAGGACCAAGCAACATAATCTACAGGAGTCTCATTATGTATGAATGATACATCATATCTCCTAAAACTTTTGCAGCTCTCTTGCGGTTACCTGATGTCTTCTTGATAAATCATTTAATATGATTGCTTTTCATTTTCATTTTCAGGATGTGCTGAATTTCATTCAGAGTAAACATGTAACACCATATTACAATTAAAAGTTTTCTCACTTGAGAATTAGAGCAGGTGTTGTAGGTAGTTCATGAGAGATACTTGGGAAAGAATCCTAATTGATTTTTATTATCCACTGGTAACTAGTTGTTTGTTACCAAACTCTGGACACATTGATGCATAATCAAAGCCTAGGAAATATCCTTTCTAGTATTTCATAGTGTTCATAAAAAGTAAATTGCTGATCAGTGCTATTATTATATAATTTTTATTCTATCTCCTAAACTATAAATTATATCCTTTTTTCTTAACAAGAACACATTCTGAGTTTTAAATTTGATTTTGATACTTATCATGGGAGTGGGAAGATGTTCCATAAGGATTACACATATTCATCAGCCATAAGAATTTCAAGTCTATTAAACTCACATTACTGTTTTAAAAATATTCTTGGGCAACCCCTTAGGGTCCTCTCCCACTGTCCTCTCAATAAATCCTGCTTTCTCAAAAAATAAAAACAAAATATTCTTTTCAGCTTCCACTAGCATAACCTAAATGAGAAAAAAGGAGACTAGGAAGTAAGCATTCAAATATTATTAATCTGGGTTGCATTCATCCTTAGAAAAAACCAAAATTATAAAACATAAAAGATATTGAAAAATATCAACTCTTGCACCCATGACACAGTTATGTAATCCCCAGTTCGCTGGCTCATTAAAGAAACTCATATTTTCATACTATTTGTCTTCTGCCAGAAAGTTTCTGATTCTTCACTTTCAAGTCTAAGCTTTGGGTCGTTTCCCCATAATGTAAGTATCAGCCCACTTCCTGTGGTTTCACAGAAGCTTCCTTTTTATTTCATTTTTAAAATCCTTTCTACCCTCCACTACAGTATAAGGTTAAAAGAGGCTGTGCCTACTCTACCAGTTTATCATGGTATTCTTGTCAGCTCACTCATCTGGCACATGACAGGCATTCAGAAATATTTGTTGAATAAACTTAGACTGGAATCTACTAAAGTTTAAGCATGAAAAATAGATGGTACAAAAGTGAAGGATGCTTTCTTTTTGAATCGTAAGGGAAAACATGAAAATATATGCCAGAAACAAAGTATTTATTTCGCTAGTCAATTACTTTAAGTTCAAATTAGGTTGGGTTTATGTGTGACTTGATTGTACAAAGGATAGTGACCTAGTAAAAAATAGTCAATAATAGCAAAGAGGCTGTTGAAACACAGCAGCTACTCCACCAATATATAGACATCAGTCTCAATTAATTCTGAAGTTTATAAGAAAATGTTTATTAAATAGTAATGATGAAATGTAGAATGCTCAGTGCATTATGGAGGAGTGGTTCACTTTGGGTAAGGTGGGCATAACAGGGATGATAAAAATTCAGAAAGAAAGATTAAAAAGCAGGGTGGTTAAAATGGTTTCTTACACCAGCAAAGTTTATATTATTATCCCATTTACTTGCCCTTAAATCTTAGACTCCATTTTCTAATAACAAAGTTATCTAAAATAAGCACCCCAAAATAGCCTGAGGATTGTATTGTATATCATGAACCTTTACTTCCCCAGAATAATTACTTTACTAAACCCTCCCCTCAATACAAAACCCCCGAAGCCAGCAACAATCTAATCAACAGGTTTGTAATAACTTTTAGAAATGTAAGTGTAATAAATATGAAGAGGCCTGATTTATGTTTCATTTCCCAGATGCAAAGACTAGTACAATTCCACATCCCCCAAGTAGCAAACATTGCTTCCTGCTTTTGTACATCATTTGAAGATTGCTTAACTGTGCCTCTCATCAGAGGATAAGGAGAAGAGGGCTGATTATACTTCAGCATGTAGGACATTAAATGCTTTTAGGTAAATCATTGTAGGAAAATAGGGTGGCAGTCTAAATTAGTAGCCCCGGGAGACACCAAGTCTCACAAGATTTCTTCTTCTTTTTTTTTTTTTTCTTGTCTCTTAATGCATCATCTAAATCCCAGTGAAGAGACGCTTCAATAATTTCTGGTAGACCAGTGCTCTTTCAGGTGGCTGGCACTGCTGATTCCACTCTCCACTATGTCTCACAAACTTACTACAGGAGATGTTCTTCTCCTCACCTAATCAAATCCTACCCATATTACTGTATCTGCATACACAATTTAGCATGTACATGCTAGTTAAACAGCTTGTAAGTTAACTATGAATTGCCTGTTTATTTTATAACTATTTATTTGTCTTATCTTCTCAATTAGGTCTTAAACTCCTTGAAAACAAAGAACTACTATATCTGCATGGTATGATAGTTTTATAGCATGAAATGCAATACATTATTCATTCAGAATACTTCATTCATTCCGCAAATATTCAATGAACACCTACTATGTGCCAGGCATTCTTGATACTAGGAATTTCTACAACAGCCTGGTGCATTAGGCTTACATTTCTAGTGAGAGGGAAAACATCATAATTAACAAAAAACAAGACAAAACAAGATTGTCGGATAGTGACAAAAGCTCAGCAGGGAATTAGTGTTGTTGGACAGAGTGATAGACAGTGCTAGGGATTTACTGTAGGCTGAGTAGTCAGAGGATGTCTGAGAAGAAGGGTAGCATTTGTACTAAGTTTGAATGACAAGAAGGAGCTAGCCACGTGATTATCAGAGGGGAAAATATACTAAACAAAGCAAGCAGGTACTGCAAAAGGCCTAAAGTAGGATTAAGCTTGATGTAGACAATGAAGTAAAACCGGCCAGTGTGACTCTAAAGAAGTGTATAGGGCAGAGAATTAGGAGTCAATATTGGAGAGCAAGGAAGAGGAAGACTGTGTTGAGTGTGATATTCCAATATAAGGAGGTTGAGCTCTGTTCTAAGGGTAGTCTTTTAATGATTTTACTCAAAAGGAGTGATATAATCTGATTTATGTTTTGAAAAGATAACTTTGTTTGCTATGCGACAAGCAATTAGAGGACAGAGGGTGTCAGGAAGAGGAGTCTTTAGCTTTGGTAAAACAAGAGAAGGAAATTGTGAGCCAGTGTTGAGCTTTTTAACATCAAGCTGGCAAAAGCTATGATATGATATATGTGCTTCAGTAGACCTACATCCCAAAGTGCTACCAGAAGAAACCCCTGTTGATGGTGATGCCTACTTTGTATGCAGTGTATAGGTAGTCATGATGTGTCTAAATCTTGATGGATGCATAAGGCATGAGGAACAGCAGGACCAAAAGCACAGAATATAAAGATGGGTAATGAGTAGGGGATTAATGAGATGTTGATATGATTGGAGATAGAATATATAGTGAAGAGTAGTGGAAGTTAACTATGACTTGTACCTTTGCAGGAAAATTTAAAAAAATTGAACCTGAATTTCTTTTATTTATTTTATTTTGATAGGAACAGTTAATATGAGATCTGCCCTCTTAAACAAATTTTTGAGTGTATAATGCATTATTGTTGACTCTAGTTATAATATTATACGGCAGATATCTGGAGCTTACTCATATTTCTGGATTGAAAATTTATGCCCATTGATTAATAACTCCCTATTTTTCCCTTCCTCCAGACCACCACTTTACTTTTTGATTCTATTAATTTACTTGTTTTAGATATAATTCGTAAGTGGAATTATGCAATATCTATCTGTGTGACTGGGTGATTTCACTCAGTATATCCTCAAGGTTCACCATGTTATATAGTCACATATTGCGGAATTTCCTTCTTTTTGAAGGATAAATATGATTCCATTGTATGTATATGTCACATTTTCTGGATTCATTCATCTGCCAATGGAAATTTAGATTATTTCCACATCTTGTCAGTTGTGAATAGTGCTGCAATGAATATAGAAGTGTTCATACCTCTTCAAGATTCTGATTTCAACTCTTTTGGATAAATACTCCGAAGTGGGATGACTGAATCTTATGTTAATTCTATTTTTTATTTTTTAGAAGCCTCCATGCTATTTTTATAACAGCTTCTCCATTTTACATTCCTACCAACAGTGGGCTAGGATTACAATTTCTCTACATCCTTACCAACACTTGTCTTTTTTTTTGGTTATAGCCATTCTGACAGGCGTGAAGTGATATCTAATTGCGGATTCGATTTGCATTTTTCTGATAGTTAATGGCATGAGCATTTTTTTCTTATGCCTGTTGCTGTTGGTCATTTGTATATATTATTTGGAGAAATTTCTGTTCAAATTCTTAGCTCATTTTTTGAGCATATTATTAGGCTTTTTGCTATTGAAGTCTAAGTATTCCAAGACTTGGATTTTTTTTTATAATCAATATTTTTTATTATGATATTATGGGGTGCAGTTAAGGGTTAGGTATACAAATATGCTTCGTTCAGGCACCCTTGTTCATAAGAGAGATCTGACAGTTAAGTTCGTGAACTTTGTCTAGAAAAAGTGCTCCATACCTCAATGCTGAATATTACTATGGTCACCTTCAAAGTACTCCCCTTGGGAAGCTATGCATCAATGCCAGTGCCTAGTCCACCCATCAAAGCAATTTTAGCACTCTTTTTCTGGAATAGCCATCACAGCAGTCATCATATTACTCTTGATGTCTTAAATGTTTTTCAAAATGTCTTTCTTTCAATATTTCCTTTGTCTTTGGGTAAAGAAAAAGGTCATTGGGGGCCAGATCAGGTGAGTAGGGAGAGTGTTCCAAAACAGTTATTTGTTTATTGGCTGAAACTACCACACAGATGGTGCTGTGTAAGCTGGTGCAATGTTATGATGCAAGAGCTTCTTTGGGACCATTTTGCACACACCTTTCTCATGCCAAGATTTTCATTTAAGATTTTCCTGTTTCACCATCCATGTTTATTTGGTCTGCCATGCTTCTCATGGTCAGCTGACAATTTTGATGCACAAGTCAATGAACTTTTACAACGTTTTTGTCACTTCTGTTTGTTACTGGCCATCCTGACCTCTCTTCATCAGTGACACTTTCTCTCCCCTCAGAAAAACATTTAATCCATTTGAACACTGCCATTTTCTTCATGGTATTATCCCCATAATCTTGGACTAACATGTCTCTGACTCCACTTCCACTCTTGCCAAGTTTAACAAGAAATTTAATATTTTTTTAATGCTTTAATTCAAGCTCTGGAGTTCTTGCAACAGCAAAAAGAAAAAAAAAAAAAAAATATATATATATATATATATATATATATATATGTATCCAACAATAATGAATGCCACTCAGCAAGACACCACCACACATTGACATGAATGCAACTGTGAGACACTGATTTATCAAGGTTATGAAAACTTACCAAGTTGTTTGTGTAGTGCTGCCAACATAAGCAAACAGTAACAAGTTTGTGAACTTAATTGTCAGACCCTGTATATCTGTAGTAGAAAATCTCATCAATGACATAAGGATAGCCAATGCAATCTCAAGTTAGCATCCTCTGGAAAAATATAACTTAGCCAGGCTCGGTGGCTCAACCTGTAATCCCACGCCTTTGGGAGGCTGAGGTGAGTGGATTGCCTGAGCCCACGGGTTCGAGACCCATCTGGGCAGCGAGACCTCGTCTCTACAATAAACCAAAAAATCAGCCGGGCGTGGTAGCGCATGCTGTAGTTCCGGCTACTCGGAAGGCTGAGGCAGAAGGATTGCCGGAGCCCAGCAGGTCGAGGCTGCGGTGGCCGGGAACAGCCACTGCACTCCAGTCTGGGTGACAGAGTGAGACTCCAACTCAAAAAAAAGAAAAAAGAAAAATATAACTTACCTGAATTAAGGGAACATAATCCCAAAATTGCATTCTTTATATCTATATTGTGACTTTGACTAGAAAAAAATTTTTTTATACACTTTAAAATTCCAGTTAACTGAGGATAAGCCAGAGGTTGGCAAATTTTTTTCTCTGTAGGGCCAGAGAGTAAATGATTTGGCTTTGAGGGCCATGCAGTCTCTGTCCCAGCTACTTAACTCTGCCTTTGTAATGTAAAAACAGCCATAGCAGATACATAAATAAATAAGCATTTCTGTGTTCTTCTAATATTTTATTTGCAAAAGAGGAGGTAGGCTGGATGTGGTCTGTAGGTCATTGTTTCCTGAAGTCTGAAATAGGCAGTGCTGTGATTAGATTGTGTTCTAATTGACTGTAATAGGCCACAAAAAAGAGTGAAAGCTTTCCACTGGAAAGAACTGTATTTTCTTATTGTTCTTAACTGCTTTTCTTGTAATGCCCTTTCCTTACTAAGAATTATAGCCAGTTTTGCTCAATTTGGGCGCTCTAGTTTGTGAACTATCTTTTGGCTTTTTAGAAATTTTTGTCTTTTTCCCTCTGCTTCTTAAAAGTAACCTACAAACTTGATCTTGTCAATTAATTGTTAGATTTATGAGAAGTTATTGTGGTATGGTTGTTTGAAAGAACTCATATCCTCAATTAGACATTTCATAAACTTTAAATGATATACTTTTTAAAATAGATGAACACAATCTCTAAGTATTGATTTCATTTAATAAGTATGTGTTGAATTGAATTGACTGAAATATCTGGTGACCACACAGAGACATATACCCAAAATAAGTGTTATAGGTGGTTATTCTTTATGTGAATACACATAAGAATCATTCAAAAGAGGAGAAGTAATTTTAAGTTTTGCCTTTTGGTCTACTTAGTGGTAAGCCAATTCTTGCTAAGCTGTTTTTCCTTCAGACCTACAACCCCATGACCTTTTGGCCAATTATAAGCTTATTAGAATGATGTTTAGAAAGCATCTACATGATACTACTGATTTAAGTGTCATAGTTGGAAAGGAAAGGTTTGAAGTAAACCAAATGACATGTCCTAAGCACATCTCTTTTAATTAGTTTTTGTCTCCAGAGGGTGAGTACAGAATATTTTGGTAACACATACTTGTTATCTTAATTGACAGTTATATGCTGAGAAAGAGGTAAAAAGAAACTGAAGGAAATAATCATTATTTTAAAAATATATAGGACAAGTATCTTTCTTGCAACGTAAAATTTGGCTTATTAATGAAATTGCGTTTGAATTTGATATTGCCTTTTTTTTCTACTGGTATCATTGAAGTTTTAATAGGATGGAAAACAAACCAAAGTTGAATTATGAAGTATACTCAAACAATTATGATCACCTATCAAGTGGGGAGAGGAATTTTCTAGTTTTTCTAAGGAACAGAAAAAACACAAAAACATGAGAGATCACATTTTATGTAGTGGAAAGAGCACTGGACTGGGAGTAGTCAATTTGTGTTTTAATTTCAACTTTACCACTACAGTAGTTAGGTTGATTAAATGAATGACTGTAGGACCTTGAATCAGTCATAAAGCCTCTCTTGACTACCAGTCTATCTATTCCTCCATCTATTAATATCAAACTGGATAATGCCTAGATCAGAATAGGTTAAGTTATATGTTAGTATCAAACAATGCTCCAAATCTCACTAGCTAAAACAACCCAAGTTTATGATTTCTTTTTTACTCTATATACCAGTCTGGGGTTAGTCTGCTCTTCATAGTCATACAAAGACAAAGTTGAGGAAGTAGAAGTCATATGCTGGGAAAAGTTGGAAAACTGGAAGCATTTGGTAAAAATACTAGTGACCACATAGATAATTTCTAAGACTCTTTTTACCTATAAATGTTATGGGAAAATGTGACTTCTTTCCAGATTTCTACTTCAAAAAATTGAGATTCTTTCTAGGTGGTATGATCATGGATGATTTGATTTTCTATTGTTTATCTTAATTGTAAACAGCTTCAATATTGTTTATTAAAGGCAAAAACAATAAAACACAGCTATTTTTAAAGATTAGAATTTCTTTCAAATGTCCCTTGTTTATCTTACTATTTTTTAAAAATTAATGAGTATATATAAATACCTTGAGTTCCTTCTTTAATCGGAATTTGGTTTTGGAGTTAACATTTCATATTCTGTACTGTTGTGATTTTACAATAATTGTACATATCTTCTAATATTTCAGGCTGAAACATTATTTTTCAGTCTGTGTACAAAAATAATTCTGACCTTTTCACATTTTGTTCCTGAGATCTGGCCAGATTTGTTCAGCATTCTACTGAGTCCTTACCATAGGACTAATGGAGTACCAAGTTAGAATAATTATTTCTATATTGTTTTTAGCACCAGTGATGCTCTACAATTTGAAAAAAGTTTTTGGCTTCAGTAGATTGTTAGAAAAGCGAATTATTTCTATTTTGTATGATAATTGCTTTTTATAATCCTATTTGGCCATCCCTTACCTTGTTTGTCAATTTTTTCCCCCTAAACTCTCTCAGAGCTTTTACTTGAAGTTGATTTCTATCATCAGTATTTATTGTCTAGAAAGGAGTGTTTATTGTTTATTTGCTTTTCAGAATTATTTATAAAACACAGAAACTTTTAAGTTGTTACTTGGTTTCAATCTCTTCTTAGAAATTGAGGACACATGTGTGGTTGTGGTTCTTTTTGTTGGGGAGAATGCATTTGTCCCTAGCTTTTGTGTCTGGTTTGTGAGACAGCTCCCAATCCAAGATGACTTGAAACATTCCATCTGTCCCTGGTAATTATGTTTACTTTTTTCCTTCTCTTCCTCTGTCCCTTATTCTCTCCTTTTCTCCTTTACTTTGGTTTTCAATCTCTTCAAAAGTGATGAGCTGTTTGTTTATCCTTAAATCAACTGTATGTATTATTTCTCACTTACTTGCAACTGAGTCTGTTTGCATTACAGAAATTTAGCTGATTGCTGAGAGATTATTTTGGAAAAACTATAACAGCATCCTAGTTGCATTGATTTTATAAGCACAAAATATAGAAATAAAAAGTTTTGAAAAATCTAGTAATATTTTTATGATTGGGACTTTGATTCTTTTTTCATTTACTACATATCAGAAATTTTTGAAAATTGAAACTAAGCAAATTGAATCTGAAAGTTAAAAAAAAAGAACTTGATTCTTTTTCAGTTATCTGAAAAACAGGCTTATAAAGTTATCATTGTGATTTACAGAACAATAGTCACATTTTAAGAATGTGATAGAGGAAATATTGATGTTTTTAAATAAGCAAACTCATTGTCCTGTTCCTTTAAGATAGAATGTCTATACATACAGGTTTGCTGGGACAGTTATGGCTCATGCCTATTGTTCCAATGTAATTATTAAAATAGTGGACTATTTTACTCTAAAGATGAGTCTGATTTGAGTAATAAATTACAGGCTTGCCTTATTTAAAGGAGACTAGCCTTTAAGTGAAGAAACATAGATCTTCTACTTAGGGCTAAAACTAACAATTTAAAAATATTCAAATAACCATGATATATACACACAAATAGAATAATAAAATGTAAAGCCAATACTGAATTATTTTCCTTTTACATCTAGATATGCAAAATACTAGAATTGCCTTCCAGCAGTTAAATGATAAAGTTCAGGAGAAAAATTATACCCAAGACAAATTAAAATCTTAATTTTTACTCCACTCAAATTTACAGTCTTAGTTTCTCCATACATAGCATAACTTTCTTAGTGCATCAATTTAAACAAAGATGCGATAGATTTATTGCACAGTAAATGACACCCTGCATTTTAAAATAGGTTGTTGATATATAATTAAAAGTATAAACAGGTAACCCTTAAACTTGCTTTATAAATTCTGTTAGTCCTCAGACTTAAAACATAAATTCTGCAATTAAAAAAGAAACAAGCAATTTTGTCCGTTACCTAGAATCAGATTATGCACCTTAGACCTGGAGATTTTGTAAAACATACGAATAATATTTTACACTCATAAGCCAGTTTTAAGCCTGAAACACAATTTCATTTATCTTTATATTCTAAGCTTTATAGTGTCACAAAATGTGTCCATCTGTTCAGCTGAGATTGCTTCGAATAGTGAGTGGTCAGAAAGACTTAGATGATAAAGGTCAAAGGAGCCTCTTGACCCAGTGATACTTGCCAAAGCAATTGGAGCATCAGAGCTGATATATAGTTAGATACAGTTCGCTAAGGCAGACTCCACTTTAATTGGTAATGATAGCAAGAATACACAGTACAGTCATTGCTGAAAGAAAACAAAAAGTATCCAATATAGTAATTTATTACCAGTCAGTGGGTTTCACGCACTAGGTTGTTTTACCCCTGCAGTGGTGAGAGAAAGCAAAAAGGTACTCTAACACTTAGCTGAAAATGGATGCCCTGCTGATACCCAAGATGCGTAGTGGCCCCGTGATTGCCCGTGCCATTAGCTTGGTAATGTTGTCTCTATTGTAAACTCAGCTCCCCATGTTCTTCCTGTGCATCAGCTGCAGATTGAAGGCTTTCTCCTTTGTCTTCTATTTGCCCTGCCAATCCTGCTGCTCTCCACCAGACCCGATGGAGGGAGACAGTTTTACTGCCAACAACTATCTCCAGAAACCTGGGGCTCAAAGAATCTGAAAATGAATGGCTGGCACTTTCATTTACACCTTGTCGTTTGATTTACACATTGTTGGGATATTTGTCCATTCCTATCATTCCACCAATGGCTTCCAGATTTTTCATCTTTGTAAGATACATATGTTTCATAACTAGTATGGCCCTACCTGTTTATGGCTCCCTATGAAATGAGGTCATTTGTTATTAATATTGAAATATATTTGGTACAGGATGAGCACAGCCATTTGTAGTTCTTTGTCATCTAGTTGATCAAGTAAAAATATCCTTTTAAAAAATAGTTACTGGTTTCTGTCAATAAAGATAAAATTCCCATGAATGTCTAGATTTTTTTCATTAAAAATATCTTAAGAAAAACTATACAGAACCCAGAAAAGATAGATGAAAGCAGAGATTTTCTGCATTGCAAGCACATACACAGTAAAGTAAATCTTATTCTACATTTCTGATTGTATATGGAGGTGCAGTTTGCATTTTTGATTTGTGTTTCTTTGTGTTTTAAAATATGAGTATTCTTACCTTCCTCAAATATTTGAATCTATTTTGAGGATCATTTTATTTCATGTAGTCTGTTTTCCTCAAATAATAACAGAAGTTTATTTCTAAAATATAGTAGAAAATAATATTAACATTTATAATTCGACACAAAACTTAAACTTGATTGTGATTTTATAACTAAGGGTTTGGATAGGGTATAAGGAGTTTGTTACTGTATACATTTTTCAGAGATGAAGCAGTTTCATGCAGTTAATTTGCATATGTAAAATTAAATAATAATGTGATACTCTGTGTATATATATCTTCAATTAATAATCAGACAGTTTAGGTCAGGTCATGGAAATGGTAAATTGTTGAAAAGAGTGTTATTTTCTCTCTCTACACACACACACACACACACACACACACACACACACACACTCACA
>NW_007247673.1:599974-615028 GCF_000164805.1 Carlito syrichta | reverse complement strand
TGGCCACCGCAGCCTCGACCTGCTGGGCTCCATGATCCTTCCGCCTCAGCCTTCCAAGTAACCAGAACTATAGGTGTGTGCTACCACGCCCGGTTAATTTTTGATATATTGTAGAGATGAGGTCTCTCCAAGTTGTCCAGGCTTGTCTTGAACCCGTAGGCTCAGGCATTCCACTTGGCTTGGCCTCCCAAAGTGCTGGGATTATAGGCTGAGCCACCAAACCTGGCCCTTTTTCATTTAAAAAAATTTCAATCTCTGTGTTTCATTTGTCACTTTGGTTGTTTATTTTCCTGATTTCATTGAATTATTTATCTGTATTTTCTTGAACTCTGCTGAGCTTTTAAAAAATACTTATTTTGAATTACTTGCCAGACATCTTCTTCATTTCTTTGCATCAGCTGTTGGGAGATTGTTAAGTTCTTTTGATGGTGAAATGTCTCCTTGGGTTTGCTTCTTATTGCTTTTCTTTGATGTCTGTCCATTTGATGGTGCAGTCACCTCTTCCAGACTTTATGGAAAAGTTTTGCTGTGGAAAAACCTTCCCTGACAGGAGGGTGCAACAGTGCTTGCTGGTGGCATGAAGCAGTTCTGGAGTCAGAGAAGGCACAACTGTGTATCTTTGTGCTGCTCTGTGAGCTGAGGTCAGCGTTAACCAAGATTTCAGGAATCCTCAGCGGACAACAGTGTGGACATCCACAGGGACGGGGAGGGTTGTTGGGGTCCTTGGTGGCAATGGTTGCTAAGGTCCTCCTGACCTCTTTTTCTCCCACTGAGGAAGTTGTGGCTGACAAGCTCTCTCTTGGCACTGGATCTGACTTGTGGGCCCATTCCTGGCACCGTGGCCCTGGTGTCTGATGACTTGTAGGACTGAAGCCTGAAGCATGGCATGCATGAGGGACTATGGCTCTGGGATCTGGGGTGGTGAGGGCACAAGTACCCGGGGTGCAAGCATTCTTTCTGGCATGTTGGTGATAGTGGAACAGTATGCAAGGGCTGGACGTTTGTGAGGTAGAGGGCTGAGAACAGGAGCACAGGGATATGCAGTGTTAGAATGGGTCTGGGGTCGGAACCAGACTCTCTGTGGCAGCTGAACTGGTGCAGGATTTGGACACATGCAGCAAGAGTGGGGTTTCTGGGTCTGGGGTTCAGTCTAGTTCTCCATGCTTATGGCTCTCATGTTTGAGACGTGGAAGGGCCCAGTGTGGCCACAGAGCCTGAGTCTGCGGTGTGGACACTTGCAGGATGACTGCAGCTCCAGAGCTGGAAATCGTGTGGGGTTTGTAAAGGTGGCAGCTCTTTCCCAAGGCAACTAGACAGGGGCTGGTCTTGGGTGAGGATGGGATGCACATCTGGGTCTCTGTCTCTTGGGTTTTCTGGCAGAAATGGTTGTTGTAGTAAGAGATGCTAGTATCCTCTGTGGAGCAGACCACTGGGGACCATGGCAACTTCTGCCCTGGGGCTAATACTGATGGCCTCCAGGAGTCTTCTTTGTTCCTGGCACATGGGTACTCTCCATTTCTTTGTTCCACTGTGGTGCTGCAGCTTCTTTAAAGGGTTTTTGAGCCCTCTCTGGGCTATTTTGGTTTGTGAATAGCTCTTTCTCTTTTTTCTCTCTCTACACACACACACACACACACACACACACACACACACACACACTCACATAAGCATGTACGTTTCAGTTTTTAACTTAAGCAAATAGTATCCAGGACTACTCTGAGACTAGACCTAGATATATGAGGAGTTAGAAAAGACCAGATTCAGCCTCTCTTCCACCAGCTGCTTTTATTGTGGCTAGGTTCTCAGCATTGTATTTGGTTACTCCAAAGAAAGTTTGACAAGGAGCATGTCCCAAGCCAGCTCCCATCTGTTTTAGAAACTATAGTGCTTTGGGCTTCAAAATAACCAGACTTGAGCTGTATAGGATAGAGTGAAGCTTTACCATCTTTTCAAGGACAGAAAGAGGAAGGCATTTCAGAAAGGAAAGAAAAATCCTTCCTAACCTGTTTGTGTTCTATGTGAGATTGTTTGATTAACTTAATAAAAGTCTTCTTGTATGTATATAATAATGACATTTTGCTAGTATAGTAATTAATTAGCTAATGTATTAATTAATTTGCTACTGGAATGGAGACTAGGCACTCATTATACCTTGTGTCATAAATCTTCATAAACCAAGAAATTCTTGCATCAATATATGTATCAGTTCTAAGTTCTATTTTTTAGACCAAATAATCCTAGAGTAAAAATTATATGAAAGCATTTTAGCATAGATATTAATTTATCATTACATTTATTAAAAATTCTTTCAAATTTTTTTTCTAACTTGAGTTTCCTACCTCAGTCAATCTTCAGCAGTGCAAAGCAGCAAGCAAGAGAGCTTATACATTAGAAAAATGACTAGTCTTAGGAAATAGGGTAAGGCAGAGGGAAACTAATATGGGACTGTCCATCAGCTAATGGAAATATGTATTTTAAGGGAGGTAGCAGAATTCCCAGAATAAACTGAATCCCAATGGTAAACAGCCCTCAGAGACAAGGAGGTAGATAGGGAAAATAGCATTTAAGTTGTACTTTCCATGAAAATTTTATGTGGTTATGTGTATTAAAACAGTTAAAGTAGATGGCATGTCTTGATGTATTTGAGGGGGAAAAATATAAAAGCATTTTCTTTTCCTGGATATCATGTCAGTAATATATAGAGTATCTTGACTTTTCAGGTATGGTTTATGTTGTAATTTAAGACTTTCCAAAATACAGTGTAGCAGTATTGGTTTTCGTGTATCACTAATGGATCAAGGCTGAATTTTAGGAAGTGAATGCCTGACACTACAGAGAGGACCCTGACATTTATGGATAGTAAAGAAACCTCTCTCACTCTTCAAACCACAGTCCTCATATTAGCCTCTCTTATTATGTTGCTGTCAATGTGCTCCTTTCTAGATAATAAATTAAAATGTGTGTTTACATTTGTGTATGCATGTATATAAATTTCTTTTTATATAGAAATGAGATTATATTATAGAAGCTTTTCTAAAAGTTACTTTGTTAAGTCAAAAATATTTGGCAGACATCCTTCCATGTCGGTAAGTACAGACCTATCCTGCTTAGATTTTTAACCAAGACTCTGATAATTACTATTTTAGTTTTCTCTTGTAGAAAAATATTTGGTGGGGGAAAGCAATTTAGGACTCTGTCCTAATATGCAATCAATCATTACTAGCTTATGCTACCAAAATGGATCCCAGTATTCTTTCATTTACCTAATATTACTGCATAAATTGACTTCAAATGACAGGGATTAAAGAACATTGCTTACTTACATGAATGGACCTAGAAAAACGATTTCAACTTATGCAATATTAAGAAAATGTATGAATCAAATGATTTTTCTAAAGCAGCAACAAAACCATACCAATTAAAAGTACAGTAATCTACCATCCCTATTTTTATTTAACTTTTTTTCTGACAGTTTTAGCAAATGCCAAAATATAATGAGAAATAAAAATAATAAAAATGGAAACAATGAAGCAAATTACCTTTATTCAAATAGAGTAATGTACATACTGCATAAAGAATATTAATAGACCAGAAAACTTAATAATACAAAATAGTTAAGTATGATAGCTAAAAACAAAACATATACCATATAAGTAGCACCAATTAGAAAATACAATGAAATTAAAATCCCATACAAATAGCAATAAAAATATAAAAAATAAGTAGGAATAAATTTAATAAAAAATGTTCAAGATCCATATGAAACTATATTCTAAAAATTACTGAAAAAATGATTTAATAAAATGATATAGTCTTAGAGGGAAATCACAAGCACATTATTTTAAAGATCTTAATGCTCACAATATTATACATTTAATAATAATACATTTCAAAATCTCCTTGATGGGTTTCTGAGAATTTGATGAGTTAATTATAAAATTTGTAAAAATAAATGTATAAATTGAGCTAAGAAAACTTAGGAATAGAATAATAATGAACCAGAGGCTTCCTTCTCAAATGTCAAGCATATTAACTGTTTATCTACACACACACACACACACACACACACACACACACACACAATAAAGCAGTAGTAGTTGGTACTAGTTCAAGAGTAAACAAATAGATAAATGGGAACAAAAGAAAGTTCAGGGATGAGCATGTATATAAATCATAGTCTGCTCTTTGGAAAATATGGCACTTAAAATCAAAGAGAAAAATTAATAAGAGGCTTTTGTATTATTGAGTGTAAGTTTGGCATAAAATATAAAATTATATTCCCACTTCAGATGAATAAAACTTTGAAATATAGAAAGATTAATTACTAGAAAAAAATTAGATAATTTTTTAGTAGTTGGGCTGCAAAGAGCTTCAAAATGGCAAAGTTTTTAAAAGATACATAAAAAAAGATTGTTTTTACTATTTAAAATTTAAAATATATATATATTGTAAAAGCCCCCAAAACCTGTAATGAAATTTAAAAGCCTAACGATAGACTTGAAAAATCTTTGTAATATAGACATTAGGGGATTATTGCCTTTTTATATAAAGAAACTCTTAAAATTGATAAGGAAAAGAAAAATAGTAAAATAACAAATTGGGCAAAAAGGAAAAGAAAGTAAAATAGCAAATTGGGTAAAGATTGTGACTTAAATCACAGAAAAATAGAAATAGTTGTTAAGCTTTTCTCACTAAAAACCAGCAATGCAAATTTCTTTTTATCATATTAATAAATATTAAAAGAAGTACCAAATTATTTAATAGTATGACAAAATGCACTCATTTAATAAAATACCCACATTTGTGGAAATGTGTTTTGAAACAGGCTTGCTGGAGCAGTCTAATAACAATTAACCACTTTAAAGGTACATATCTTTATAACCTAAAATTTCATTTTAAAGAATTTAAAGTGAATCATAAAATTATTCAATGATTTTAGGCACATGTATTTTCAGAAAAGAGAATGCATTGATTTTCCTTTGTAAACTGTGGAGAAATGGCTTATGTACGGAAAACTTCTGTCCTTTTCCAAATTACCTCAAATTCTATATCATTAAGATTTTGAGAAGACATAGTCCAAAGTCAGGGCAATGATATGCAAGATACCAGGATCCAAGAGTGGGAGGATCCTAACTGAAGCTCTGGTATGGACAGGTACCACTGATGAAGGCACTCTATTATAGAACAGGTTGACTTTTGACTGACCCTGTAATTAGGTGCTTAAATGGGCTAGTGCTGCGAGACATTTATTTTTCACTTAGGTGACAGTTTCTTAAGTGAGTTTCTCTGGTCACACAGAGGTTAGAGTTGGACTAACTGGAATGTACAGAACTAATGCCCAAAGGCTGTATCCCAAGTATACTTAAACAAAAACATACTTAATAATCGTTTTTTAAAATGTGCTAGTTTTTATTTGTTATTTTTGAAAAAACCTAGAATTGCATCTTCAACCATTATATTTCAGTATTGAATATTCAAGTTACTAGGAGGAAAATGTCATGAAATCAGTATACTTGCCCTCCATGATTATATAATTCAAATTTATCTGGCACTTTTAGGTTCAATGAAGTCAAAGTCTTCTGTAAAAGACTCATGTTTTATGAACTCTTAACAGAAAATATTCTTGCTGATATAATACATGAAGGCTGAGGCATGCTCAGCTTTTAAGAGATTGGAGTGGGTGAAGAATAATGATTTGTATATATATATATGATGATAATAAAAGATAAAGGTAGGGAAAGAAATAAAATCCCATGGAAAGTCCAAGAAAGCAAAATTACAACTGGAGGGAGGTCTCTTGGGGGAAATGAGCTTTCTTGAGGAGAGCAATTTCTATAGATGTGTTTTAGGGCATTCTCAGTGTGAGAAGAGATGTGTGTTAGGGCATTATCGGTGTGAAAAGAGACACAAAGGCAGAGAAATCAGAAAGGGCCATAAGGCCAAGACTATTAATAGCTGAAGAATCAGGCAGCAGTGCCAAGCACAGACTGCAATTAAGAGAGGAGGAAAGAGATGAATTAGACTGCAAGCTGCATGCTTCAGGGACGGTGTCCGTCTTGCTTACTGCTGACTCTTCCACATAAAGCACATTGCCCAGCACATAGTAGATACTTAGTAAACATTTGATGGATAGATGGATGAGTGAATGGTTAATTATTGTTAAAGGAGGAGACATGGTGTGAGAGGTATTGAAGAAAAAGGACTTCAGAGAAGAGAAGGCAAATATTATATCTACATATAAGCTTGGTAAACTGGGAGAATGTTACTGCCATTACAAGAAATAGAGATGTCAGGAGATGAAGTGACTTTCTTAATGAGAATCATAGTGTTGCAGTAATCATGGATTGATAAGCATCTTAGAGCACAAATACCTTCTTGCTATTTTAAAGTTAGAGAGTTTTTTCTGATTTTTCAGTACATTTCACTATGTTTTGAAAAGCAGTATGTACCAAAAAGGGAACGTGATTAGAAGGAAATATAAAATCTTGATTACAAACCTAGAAGGATATTTTGTTCAAGTACCAATAACTAAATGCCACTTTTCCTGACTTCCAGGACCATGATTAAACAAGCCTTTGGCATGTTGCCATGGAGTAGAAATCTGTCATTGTTCTTTCTTGTGTCGTTTTTCTATTCCGGGGTAGCTCTCTGTCTTATGATTGGAAGAAAATGAAAGCCCTGCTGGACTGGAAATTAGACCTGAGCATCTCTTACTTTACTCAGGCACTGGGAGTATTTGGCAGTGATGGAGCTCCATTTAGATAGCCCCCATTGTGGTGGTGTACATTTTTCATCTCACTCTTGAAAAAAGACTTTGTCTAATGGTATAGCTAAGAGGTTGGACACACATTTCTTAGGAATTATTCTTAACTCTTTTGTTGCTGAAGTGGTGATAGTGAAGTTGAAGTTTATGTCTGTTCACTTCCTTACTTAGAGTTAAAAGAAAACAGATTGCTTTCATTAGTCAGTATTATTTTGTGCTTTCACTTTTTTCTGGCTGTGTAGGTTAATAATTTTTTTATTCAGTGAACTTTCTTGAATATTACTATATGTAAAATATTGATTTTGGAAGCAACTCCCCCCACCCCCAACACACAAAGGAATCTGTGTGAATCCTGCCATCAAATAGCTCGCATCTGAAAATACAGTTTCTGGATTGAAGGAGATTCACTCCCTGGGAAAGATTAAACTTCCACAGATGAACAATTCTGGTACTGCCTAAGGCTAAATATGTGTTACAGAGTCATTCCTAAAGAGCTGAGAGGAAAGAGAAATAGGGCTAGGGAGCACAAGGATGAAGCACTACAGGAGGTAGGGTTTGGGATAGAACCTGAGAAAAGGGGAAGAATTGCTATTGAGGTGACAGGACAGGCAAAAGTGCACATATAAAAATGAGTTAAACATGTAGGGGATCAGTCAGAGAAATCTGACCAAATAAAGGAAAAGGGGTGTGAAGTTAGACAGAAAACAGAATAAAGGGTTTGATTGGAAGAACAAGCCCAGTGAGTTTGGACTTCATTCTATAGGTACTTGGGTGCTATTGAGACTCTAAAAGCAATGTGATGAAAACATTTTTTTGTTGTTGTTAACTATATTACTCCAGTGATGTTGTGCAGACGGATTGAGGCAGGCAACAAGTAAAGATGTTTTGGGGAATGTCGTATTAAATGATGTAAGGTACTCACTTTAATGGTTAAAATATAAAAGATGTTGTGCAAGAGAAATGTTTTTACTAGTGTAAGAAGATCTCAGATCCTAATATTAAAACATTTTTATTTCTTTTTAATTATAAGATTAGTTGTCCAGGATAAAGCTATAAGGGATGCAGCAATAAAAAGTATGTAATATTGATATATGTTACAACATGGATGAATCTAAAAAACATGCTAAGGCTAAGAAGCCAAATGAAATAGTGAATGATTCCCTTTATATGACATGTCCAGAAAAGGAAAATCTATAGAGACAGAAAGTAGATTAGTGGTTGCCTGGGAGTAGGAGTCGAAAAGGGAATGATAGAAAGGGATCTTTTTGGGACAGTGGATATGTTCAAGAACTAGATTATAACAATGATACGCAATTCTGTAAATTTACTGAAAATCATTTAATTAAAAACAACAAGTATGCAAATGACCATAAAGATGTTTTAAAAAGAAAGAGATTGTTAAAATATGGGCTTGGAGTTCAAATACCTGGATTTGAATGTTGGCTCTACAAGTTGTTTCCTGTGTGATTGTGGACAAGTACACAGACAAAATTATCTATGTCTCAATAGCCTCCTTTCTCAGAACCAATGACACATACTCCATTTGAGTTTCCTAATGATAATGACTAAATAAGTCTTGAGCTTAGTCTTGAGCAAGATAAACTCTCATGTAGTGTGGATTCTAAATGCATAATTATCTAATGAAGGAGAATAGATGATTGACTTAAAATTATTTGATCAGAAAGCAACATTGTCTATATAATTTGTAATGTTATTGATAATGTTTGTGATGTATGAACTGTTTAAAATACGGTTAATAGATTTAGTTGAGAGAACCTCTTCCTCCAGATTTAATTTAATTTTTTAAAGTTTCATTGTAGTTAGTTTGGGTATGTATCTTAAAGGTTTATTTAAAAGCTGAACTTATTATTTTGTCTTTACAGTCTTATATTATAATTAGTTGTATTTTGGAATAGTAGATCAGATTATGATTGACATAGTCAAGCATTTTCAACCTATTTTCTTGATCTCCATGTTGATCATGAAATGGCCTTAACTGGGATGTTAGCATAGAAAAATGCTACCTTAATTGACAAAGCATATTTTAAAAATTGAATGACATATCCTGCATTCTAGAAATTAGTAAAAGTTTTATGCAGAATAAGTAATAGTAAAATGTAACTTGAAACAAGGTAGCAAAAATGGATCCATTGAAGCAATAAAAGAAAAACACCAAGCACCCCCAAAATGAGAATTAATTGTATTACCAAAGTTTGCAAATTGGTTGCTTGTAGCTTTGAATGCATTTTCCTTAAGAAACAATGATATGAAGGGTACTTGGTTTCTAGTTCAAGCTTGGATTCTAGTTCACGAAAGTCCCTGTAACCCATGATGAAATGGCATGTGTTTGTAACAGTATTTTAAATTTTTAAACCCCATCAAGTCACCTTTATAGTGATTTTGCAAGAAGATAAATTCTAAGCTCCCACCCAAGGATAATGGGGTTCTCAAAGCCTTTATATCCTCATGTGTGTAGGGCTATAGATGGCTAGGTAAAAATGATCTCAAGGCACCATTAATTTATGATGTTTATAAGTAAAGGGATCTACCTAAGTTTGCTCCATAAGTTGTGTTTTTCTGATTGAAAAGGTAGTCGTATAGGCATAGTTGCACTTCACAAGTTGAGTTTCCTACTTTTGTCTTCTTTTAGTCAAAATGGCACCAGAGCTCTACCGGATGATAGGGTGATAAACTTGTATATCTTTAAATGAGGACTACTTACTGATCTACTATAGCCTACATCCAGGATCTCCCTCTGGCTCTGGGATTGTCTGGGAAGACGCTAAAGAGAGCCTAATACCTGAAAGATTGCCACTCTGCAGTTTCTCAGATCACCTCAATAACACAGTTGGGGGAGGGAAAAGAACTTCTATACCTGCAAAAGTAGAGCCCCAACTTGTTCCCCTTTGCTTTGGCTCATTGCTGTTGTGTGGAAGCAGAAGGTCTACTCTGGGCCTCCCTGACACTCCCCTGGCAGGGATTGCAGAGTGCAGTGGCACTGCCTTGCACCATTGACTTTGCTTCCTGGTGAGGGTGGAGGTCAAGCTACTCATTCAGCCTCTCTGATACCAACTCAGTTGGGGAAGTGGAGGGTCAACTCATTTTGCCTCATTGTCCCCTAGTAAGATAAGAAGTTCAACTCCTGCTCAGTCTCACAGGCACCAAGGAGAGCGATAGACAGTTTTTCCTTTGGTGCCAGCTGGACTATGGTAGATATTTAGAATCTAAAGAGTTTTTTGTTCTGGTCGGCTTCCCTTTTCTCAGTTCTTTGGTTGGAGGGAGCAGACTTTCCTTGGAGCTATTTTGGTTTGTGCCTACTGGCAGTTTGAGGTCACTGGCTTCACCAGGGCCTCCACTAAGACATATGGGAGATGAGGAGAAAACCCAGAAATTCATCACAGTTGTTGTCCCTCAGGTCCTGAGGTCCCGAGCCAGGCAGCTTTTTTTTACCTTCCAGAGTCTTACTATGTTTGTTTGTTGTTTATGTCCAGGATATTTTAGTTGAAATAGGGAGAACCTCAGTTTTAAATATTTTATAATTTATATTGTGATGCACTTTTAAATTATAAATTCCTCAGGTATACATGTTATCATTTTCAAAATTTAACTTTTTATGACTGATTTGCAAATTAATTGCAACATTTAAAGAGAATGAGGACCTTAACAGATATGGTTTCTTTTAAATTTTTTGAGATTCTATTTTCTGGATTTAAAATGCTCAATATATGCAAAAATGTATATTTTTATATCACGGGTACTCATGTTTATATTGTACATTTGTGTGTGTGTGTGTGTGCACAAGTGTGTGTACAGCAACTTGAAAATAATGTATGTTTTCTATTTTATAAGGGTAGGTATGTCTATGCGTATACGTTTTAGTATTTTCACACATACCTGTTTTGCCAAAATTATTTTGTTTAATATTTTTAGTATAGAATAGTTCGTCCCCTTAAGTTCCCTGTTTTTGATACATAGAAATGTGCTAAAATCAAGTACAATAATTGTGGTTTTGTCAGTTTATTTTCAGCACAGATGTCTACAGATGCCCTGCTTATTTTGAGACTATGTTGCTAGGTACATATAAGCATTGATGATTTCCTCTTGATTGATTTTATTCTTTGTGGTCCTATTATGAATGAAATTGTTTTCTTAGTTTTATGTTTGGATTGTTCATTGCCGGTATATAAAATACGACAAATTTTGTAAATTGATATTGTGTATACAACCTTGCTAAATGTGTTTATTAGATCTAATAGTTTTTGTGAATACCTTTGGGTGATATACACACACACACACACACACACACACACACACACACACACACACACCCCTTAGGATGGTGTGTGTGTGTGTGTGTGTGTGTGTGTGTGTGTGTGTGTGTGTGTGTGTAATGTGACAATTAAGTTCACAAACTCACCACTGTGCTCTTTTGTTGACAGCATTATACAAACAACTCGGTAAGGTTTTATAACCTTGGTATATCAGTGTCTCACAGTTGTGCTTGTGTCGTGTGGAAATGTTTTGCTGAATGGCACTCGTATGTTTTTGTGTGCCATCACAAGAATGTCAGAGCTCAAATTAGAGCAATGAACAAACATTAAATTTCTCACTAAACTTGGCAACCCCTTGGGGTACCCTCCCACTATGGGAGTTTTCCTGTCCTCTCAATAAATCCTACTTTCTCAAAAAAAACCAAAAAAACAAAAAAAACTTGGCAAGAGTGAAAGTTAAATCAGGGACATGCTAGTCCAAGATTATGAGGCTAATACCATGAAGAAAATGGCAGTGTACAAATGGATTAAACATTTTTTTCTGAGAGGAGAAGAAACATCACTGATGAAGAGGTGTCAGGATGGCCAGTAACAAACAGAATTTACAAAAACATTGCAAAAATTCATCGAATTGTGTATCAGAATCATTGCTGACTGTGAAAAGAATAACAGACCAAATAAAAATCAATAAAGAAACAAAAAATCTTAACAGAAAATCTTGGCATGAGAAAAGTGTATGCAAAAATGGTCCAGAAGGAACTCTTGCATCACAACAATGTACCAACTGACACGACACTGTCTGTGAGAGAGTTTTTAGCCAGTAAACAAATAACTGTACTGGAACACCCTACTCACCTGATCTGGCCCCCAGTGACTTTTTTCTTTACCCAACAACAAAGGAAATATTGAAAGGAAGACATTTTGATGGCATTCAGGCCATCAAGGGTAATACAACAGCAGCTCTGATGGCCATTTCAGAGAGTCCCAAAATTGCTCCAAAATGGGTGGACTAGGCACTGGTGTCAGTGCATAGCTTTCCAAGGGAAGTACTTCAAAGATGACTGTAAGGATCTTCAGCAATGAGGTATGTAGCACCTTTTATAGGATGAGTGCATGAACTTAATTGCCAGACCTTGTAAGCCATCTGTAAATAGAGACAGATGTTCTTCCTTCTTTCCAATCTGGATTCTTCTCTAATTTACTTTTTTTCTTAATCACCCTGACTAGAACTTCCAGTATAATGCTAAACAGAAGTGACAAGAAATTCTTGTTCCTAATCTTGAGGGAAAGCATTTGTCTTCCACAATTAAGTATGAGGGGGAACTCCCCAAAATTTGGAATTATCTTTTGGAGAGCAGGCCCCTTGTAGTACAGGCTTCCACTGCTGGGTCAGTGTACTAGCTAGTGTTGTTGGGAGAGGCTGCATTCTGCTTTAGAGCTTTTTTTTTTTTTTTTTTTAGATTTTTTTTTCAATGCGTTTGCCCATTTCATGATGTACAACACGCAGCCATGAAATTTTGTTTTCTGTTGCGAAAAAAATGCGGTAGAAATGGTGTTGGGCTACAGACAGCTTACAAAGACAATTTTCTGAGTTTATGAACGCTTTTCCCATTTAAAATAAGGTGAAACCAGGCACAGTGTCTCACACTTGGAATCCCAGCACTTTGGGAGGCAGAGGCGAAAAAGATTGCCTGAGCCCAAGGGTTCAAGATCAGCCTGGGCAAACTTGGTGAGACTTCATCTCTCCAATAAATCAAAAAAATTAGCCTAGCATGGTGCTGTGCACCTGTGATTCCAGCTACTTGGAAGGCTGAGGCAGAAGGATTGCCTGAGCCCAACAGTCGAGGCTGCAGTGGCAATGAGTGTGCCACTGCACTTTAGCCTAGGCAACAGACTTTGACTCAAAAAAAGAAAAAAAGTGAAATGTCAATTGACAATCAACCTCATTCTGGGTATCCTTTGACCTGCCAAACTGAAGAAAATCTGGTACGAATTCTTCAAATCATCTTGGAAGAATGCTGTTGGACTATTGACTATTGATGAACTTGTGAAATGGACTAGGGTGTCATGGAGTTTCCCGTCAGTGAATTTTATTTGAAAATTTCCACAAGAAATGAGTTTTAGCAAAATCCATGTCTCACCTGCTCATGCCTGAACAAAGAGACAATCGCTTGACTACCCACCATGCTTTGAAGAAGCAGTTGGAGGTTAACCTTGATTTTTTTTTTTTTTTTCCAAAATCATAAGTGGAGCTGAATCTTGGTTCTACGGTTACAACCCTGAAATGAAACAACAGTCTAGGAAATGGAAAACTGCCACTTTCCCACAACCCAAAAAAAGCACACGTGAACTCAAATGTGAAGATAATGATTATTTGTTTCTTTGATGTGAGAGGGATTGTGCACTCAGAATTTGTTTCTCCAGATCAAATGGTCAACCAAACTTTTTATCTGGAACTTTTGAGTAGGTTGTGTCACAATTTACAGAAGAAACGTCATGAGTTTTGGCAAACAGGTGGCAGGTTCTTCTACCATGACAATGCATTTTTCCACGCCACTTTGAGTGTTCTACAGTTTTTGATGAAAAAATGGCATGACCCCCATGCCCCACCCTCCCTGTTTACCCAATCTCACCCCCAGAGACTTTTTAGTTTCTCCAAAGGAAAAAAAATCCTCAAAGGGAAATGTTTGCCTATGTGGAAGAGGTGAAACAAAAAGCAACAAAAGCACTAAAGGATACCAAAATTGATGAGTTCAAAAACTGTTTTGATCAGTGGAAAAAGCATCTCAACAGATGTATTGCATCAAGTAGCAAGTACTTTGAAGGTTACTGAAGTTTAAACATGTAAAAATAAATACACAATTTAAAAATATATTCTGTTTTTTCTGAGGGAGTTCCTTCTCCTTACCCCTCCCCCACACTGTATAATGTTACGTGTGGGTTTTTCATAGATGTCTTCCATCAGGTTTACTACTTTGTTGTGTATTTTTTATTATAAAACTGTGTTCGATTTTTTACAAATGTTTTTTCCGCATCTTTTAAGATGATCATATGTTTTATTCTTTATTCTGTTAATATGATGCATTATGTTAATTGATTTTCTGTTAAACCAACTTTGTGAAAAAAAAATACTAGTAGATTATGGTGTAAAATTCTCTGCGTATATTGTTGGATTTGGTTTGCTAGTATTTTGTTGAGGATTTTTTTGCTTATAATCATATGGGTTATTGATCTGTAGTTTTTTTATTTTGTGATATCTTTGTTTTCAGTATCAGGGTAATACTGGCTACCTAGTATAAGTTAGGAAGTGTTCCCACCACTTCTATATTTTTAAAGTATTTGTGAAGAATCAATTTTAACTCTGCTTTAAATGTTTGGTACTTCACTGTTTGAATTTAACAGTGAAGCCATTTGGATCTGGCCTTGACCGCCTGTGCTCAGGTCGTCCTTCTGCCTCGGGCTCTTGACTAGCTGGTACTACAGGTGCGTGCCACCACATCTGTCGTGTGTGTGTGTGTGTGTGTGTGTGTGTGTGTGTGTGTGTGTGTGTACAAATGAGGGCTCACTATGTTGCTTAGGCTGGTCTCAAATGCTGGGATTACAGGCATGAGCCGCAGTACCCAGGCTGTTTTTCTTCTTATACCAGTTTTGGTAGTTTATGTCTTTCTAGGAATTTGTCCAATTCATCTTGATTTTTTAATTTGTTGGCATATAGCTATTCATAATATTCTTCTTTAATCTTTTTACAAGTTTATATAAGATAAGTGATGATGCTCCCTCTTTCATTACTTTGTGTATCTATACTCAAGGGGAAATATCCACGTCAAAAGATTTATGGCAATGGAAGTTTTGGCAATGGAATTGAGGCATGGCACACATGATTTAAAAATGTGATATCATTCGGGCTCGGTGGCTCAGCCTGTAATCCCGCACCTTTGGGAGGCTGAGGTGAGTGGATTGCCTGAGCCCGCGGGTTCGATACCCGCCTGGGTGGCGAGACCTCATCTCTACACAAATAAA
>NW_007247673.1:594281-599907 GCF_000164805.1 Carlito syrichta | reverse complement strand
GGTGGCTGGAAACGGCCACTGCACTCCAGTCTGGGTGACAGAGTAAGACTCCAACTCAAAAAAAAAAAAAAAAAAAATGATATCCATGTATTGAACACTATCACTGAGAAATTTGATTTTCAACCTATGTAAGTTTTACAGAAAATATAACATAATTTCTTGAAGTAGAAAATTTTATAAAAAACAAGTCTACGATGTAAATAAAATTACATTTTATTCTTTTTAAATTACATTTTAATCTTTTTCTTTGCATAAACTACACCTATAATGCTTCAACTATGATTTACAGTAATTTATTTGAAGTATGGAAATAATTTAGAAATTTGCAGAGTATGTAGAGTACAGAATCCTTGTATACTTCTGTGATCATCTTCCAATCTGTTACAATGGCATCATCCACACCTAATTAGCCAGCAGTTTTTAGAGGAACCCATCATCATTACTTTCATTACTTTCTTCCTTGACCCATTAATTATTTAAAAGTGTATTGTTTAATTCCCACATATTTGTAAATTTCCCAAATAATGACAAGCTCAGTAAATGGTACTTTCCAGGGGGCTGAGAGGCAGATCAAATATTGACAATTCTGTGAGGATGAAGTTTTCTGAGGCTCTCCACACATGATATGCCCCCTCCAGTGACTGCTGTACTGCTGGTTTTCATAGTCACCATGATTGCCAGACTGCTGACTTTCGAGACTATTGTGGAGCTGGAGAGGGACAAATGAGAACAAGACATGTAAAAATGCCAGGAAGCTCACCATTCTCACTGAAATGTAGCCATTTTCCTGGGTGGGGGGGGGACAAAATGGATTATCACAAACTTTTGGTTATTTCTGAAGTTCTTTTGCTTTTTTGAAAGAGGATTATTTTCAGTGATCCTTACTCAACCAATCCCAAAATTTTGTCCCTAGTGCATTTTAAATTAACTATTATACTTTTTCTAATATTTCTATAAATTCTTTTTTATTTATTAACTTTATTATTGCTTTTTTCTTCTGTAGCTTCTTGGTCACTTTTATAAATGTCATTTCTTCCATTTCACTTTTATATCATAAATATACATTTTTTCCAGTACATTTCATAACACTGATCTCATTTGAAGCAAATATATGTTTCAGTTTTGTTTTTGTTTTTGTTTTGCTGTCTTTTTGAGTATTAGATTTCCTGTGTTTTGGAGTTTTATTTTGCAAGCTCATTTCTAGAGAAAAATGTTTTCTCTTGTATTTTCTGTTTTGGTATATAAATTTTTCTCTCTGTGCTCAGCTGATATTCTCTGTTGCTTTTATTGTTGTCTCTGTATACTTTTTCAAGGCCCTTGGTCCAGAATGATGCCTGGACTGCACTAATATTGAGTGTATGTCTGACTAATCAGTAAACTAGCTTGTGGGTTGATTCAGTTACAGGTTACATTAGGATTTTTCGAGGTTGCCCACCTTCTACAGGCCCAACACTTAACCTCAGGAATTGGACTCCAATTACCTGCTCACAGACCTCTTGCTAAACAAGCCTGTGACTTTAGCTTCACTTAGCACTTTATGGTTCTGTTCCAGTTTAGGTCCTCTACGAGGTTTATTTTGTGTTTGAGCTTGGCTAAACTTGTTTTAATTTCTTTTAAAAAACTATCTATTACTAGTATGAATTGGAAATAAATAGTTTGCTTTAAAGTCTAAACTTTGCCATTCTGACCCTTTAGGATGTATTAATTTGTCATAGTGAAAAAGTAATGTGAAGATTTTAGCAGCAATAATAATATATAAAAGCTACTATAATTTCTTTTTCTATCCAGTACTATATTCCTTAATTTTTGTGGCATGAGTTTTGAAGATAATTTCTTAAAAGTTAGGTTCTAATTTTATTTACATTGTAGACTTGTTTTTCATAAAACTTTCTGCTTCAAGAAATTATGTTATATTTTCTGTAAAACTTACATAGGTTGATAATCAAATTTCTCAGTGATAATGTTCAATACATGGATATCACATTTTTAAATCATGTGTGCCATGCCTAAATTCCATTGCCAAAACTTTCATTGCCATAAATCTTTTGACGTGGATATTTCCCCTTGAGTATAGATACATACTTTAGAATTCCTTCTCTTTTTTCTTTGCATAAACTACACCTATAATGCTTCAACAATGATTTACAGTTTTTATTTATTTGAAGTATGGAAATAATTTAGAAATTTGCAGAGTAAGTAGAGTACAGAATCCTTGTATACTTCTATGATCACCTTCCAATCTGTTACAATGGCATCATCCACACCTAATTAGCCAGCAGCTTTTAGAGGAACCCATCATCATGAGATCTTTTGGGTGACTAAAATTTGTTTTCTTAGGAACTAAATTTTACACGCAGAGTTCCCCAATTTTAACATTTCTTATTAAAATATGTAATTAAAGTGATAAGCACAATTGGGAAAGGAAGATTGAGTACAAGGAGAGTTGAAATTACTGGAAAGTAAATACCACAGTTGATGTAGTCAGGGGGATTGGCGAGTACAAATTAGTCTGATGAATTAGCTAGTGGAGATGTGTTAAGGGGATTAAAAAAAGAATTTGACTTTTAATTTAAAATGAAATTAAATGTATTGAAATACTGTATCTTATTTCATGTTTAACAAAATGTATATTAAGATTATAATTATGCACCAATTCTTTAAATGATTATAGAATGAATCGAGTACATTTTGTTTGTTTTTTCTAATTAAGCTGTGTGGTGCACAATGCAGCATCTTTTACTTCATGTTTGAATATCATGAAGAATAATAGAGAATTATTTTAGAAAGTATTTGAAGGATAATCAAGTTTTCCACATGCCTCACTTACACTCCCTATATTATAAAATTTTTCATTTGAAGCATCTGAATTAATTTTCTGAAATTATCTGCCATATCCTTATTTGTTAATGGCTTTGGGTATGACTCAGAGAGTTTTGCTGTCACTGTCATGGATTAGTATGCATCTGTATCTTTAAAAATACTTTCAATCTGTTTTGCAATTGAATCACATCATCTACTAACTGGTCAGAGCCTGACTAATAAATGGGGATGGGTCTTTAGATTATAAGACTAGGAGTGTTTGGGTACTAATTTCATAAGTGATTAGTTCATTAATGAATATTTTCATGTAATGATTTTTTCTTCCTTGTACAACTCAGTGACTATGGTGTCTCATAAAATGAATGTTTAGCTAATGAGGACATTTATCTACTTTAGAAATAATAAATAAGAAACATTATTCCACTCCTTGAAGAATTTAAGTGGATAAGGTCATCTGTGAAATAGTTGGGAAAACACAGACTTGGGAATCTTGACTTGGCTATCTGCCAAATGTATAACTTTGAACAAGTCACTTCACTTCTCTGTCTCTTATTTTCCTTTAAGAAGTCAGATTACACAATTTCTAAATTTTTTATTCGTTAACATAACTCCACATCTAAAATATTTTAGCAGTAAGAGTATTACTCTTAGTAAGAGTATTTAAATTTAGCATTTAAATACTCTTACTGAGTATTTAAATATTTCTATTAAGTATTGTACAGTGTCACAAAAGTGAGAAGATAAGGGTAGTTTAAGTATCAGTTTTACCCAGTGTATTTTATGGTTGTGGTAGGTTGGACAGGTCAAATCCTTTTATAACAAACTCAGTGGGAGATCTGATATGTTTTGAGAGAGAAGTTATCAGAACATGTTAGAAAGTGCATTTCCACCTTCAAAAGCAAGGCGTAAAACCAGCCTTGTTTAACCATTTTGTCTTTCTGAATCAGGTAGAAAAAGAAGAAGAAAGCACAAGCTGAACATAATAGGATGAAGGAAAAAGAAAATAAATCAATAGACATTTTTTTTCAGATAAAAGTGTTAAACTTGTACGTTCTCTCCTATTACATTTTTTTAATCTGAACTTTTGGGCCTTTTTGTTTTTTCTTTTTATATGTATTTTGGGTTGTTTTGAGTTTGAATTTTGTGTTGTTGAGTTTAGCTTAGCTTGTCATTTATTCTGGGTTCTTTGGGGTAGTAGGAGAATAATTTCTGCCCGCTGGCCATCTGGGATTCTACTTGCAGACTTTCTGACTGAGTAGCTTTTCCCAAAGTCTATGTACTTCAGACAAAGAATTGCCCTATGTGCCTCTTTCTACTCCCCACCTGCTGTTTATGGCATTCACATGTAGATGTATCAGCCTTATTTTACTTCCAAACTCTCCAAAGTTCAGAGGTTGGAAGGGCTTGTCCTTTAGGGCTTGCTATACTGATTGTAAACAACACCTCCTCTCTTTCCTCAACCTGGAGCTTCAGACAGTAGGACTAAAAGTGATTTTACACTGGGGAAAATACCACCACCTTCTCTATGAATACAAAGTCTGGAATGTAAGGGAATTATCTGTCAGGCAATCAGATAGCATTCTATGAATAATGTGTGAACCAATAGCTTAAAATGTATACTTAGCCCTCACATTTTTTGCAGTAGCATAGATTGAATGGATTTTTTTTTTAATTTAATTGCTTGTTCTAGACTTTTGTATTGCAACCAGAATAATGAATGTTTCCAAAACACTTTTGTTAGAGTGATGTTTTAAATATACTTTATCATTCTAAAATCAATGTAATTATATTTATATTTTTGCATATCAAGATTAGCATCGACTTTTAATAAAATTTTTGTCTGAGAAATATATAGAGGTAACATACAAAGCTAAAATTTACTACAACTTTTATTAAGCATTACTGAATATTGTGCCAGCCCAATCTATAGCATGTGAAAACACAAGAACTACTACTGAGAGAAGGGATAGCTAGAGAAAAGCTAGGCAGACAGGGTGAGTCCTTCAGTAACAAAGTAGCAAGACTTCCTGCAGGCATCTGGACTGATACACTCACATTGGTAAACAAGTTCCCTGCAAGCCTCTTTAACTAGAGCTAAGTACTCAGTACTGGGATACAAAAACAACCAATGAGCTCACTGCCAAGTGCCTACCAATCAGTTCACCATTAGGCTTCTTCCTCCTGCCAATTGGTCCTTAGTACTGCCCTATCAGCACAGTTAGTGCCGACCAATCAGTTCACAGTGCTAGCCAGTCAGCTTGGTCTTAGGGCTATGTAAACATCTGGTTTTTGCTTCAAAGCATCATCCCGTGGGGTCCCCTCATGCTCTGGGAGCTTTGCTATCCTCTCAATAAGTCCTGGTTTCTCAACTTCCGGTTTTCACGTCCCTCATTCCTCCTGGGCATGAGACAAGAGCCCAGACCTGAAGAGCTGCAGAAGATTGTGGGGGACGAAGAGCTGACACCCCAGAGGCTGGCTTGCCAGTCAACAGAGTCAGGAGAGCTGCTAGCAGAAGGCGAGACTCAGAAGCTGAGACACTTTCTGGGGGCTGACTGCATTCACTATAACAAAATTGGAGAATTTATCAAGAAGTTTTTATTTTTATGAAATCTCGGGTGATGCTGATGCTGCTGGTCCTGGGGGTACTGGGAAAAATGGTGACCTGGCATGCGTCGTTTTGAGTTTTTGAATAAGTTGAGTGAATGGAATCCATAAATCATAAAATGAGAGATTAAATGGTCTCTGAGTTCTTTTTGAGTCTATGCTTCTATGATTCTAAATTACGGATACCCCATTCATACTTTTT
>NW_007247673.1:458261-594261 GCF_000164805.1 Carlito syrichta | reverse complement strand
AAGGCGAGACTCAGAAGCTGAGACACTTCTGGGGGCTGGCAAGCCAGCCCACCAAATCAGCAACACTCTCAGGGCTTGGCTTGCCAGCCCATTAGAACCAACACTCCTGGGGCTTGGCTTGCCAGCCCATAGAGTTGACACTCTTTGGGGCCAGACTTGCTTACTTATTGAGCTGACACTCTCAGAGCCCAGGCTGACCTGATAAAAATCTGCATCACCATTAAAGGCATTCATTGTCATTTTTCTATCTTACTTGTGTCCAAAATAATAGCAATTATATTTTCAAGGTCCTTTAGTAACCAGTCTTTTAAAATACACTTTCTAAAATTTCATACAGTGAAGACAAGCTGGACTTATACTTCACTCTAAATGTAGTACATTAAACTATAGCAATGGCTTATATTTGTAATCTATGGACTTGTTTTCAAATGAAAACCAACTTTGTAGTATGTTAAATAGATTTGGAATAATATTTATGATTTGAAAACAATGTGAAATGTTCAGCTCCTCCTGAGATAAGGTGACCATATTTAGGGACAGAAATTTAAGTTTTTTGTGTGTGGCTGTGCAGTAGGCCTATTGTGGCTATGTGAATAACAAAATAAGAAGATGAGAATACGAAATATGGCATATTGCTCAAATCGTGGCTATAATTTTGATTGGCCCAGTAAATGGGGAGAGCTAGGTGCTGTGACCAGAGATGATTATTACTTCAGGAAGTGGAAGTGCCTAGGAAGGCGGAACTCTGCCTTCAGCCTGCAGGACTAACCAGTAATCCAGAAGAAACTGCAGCTGTACTCTGTGAATAAATTACTTTCTTGGTTAAATCTGCCTTCAAGGTTCATAGCTACTCTTAGAATAAATTTGAAACTCAACAGACTTTACAAGGATTTATGTAATCTATTTCCTCTCTCTGTCTAGCTTATTCTCTACATTCCCATAGTCTACTTTCCAGCTGTACAGAAATGTTAACAGTTTATGTTGTATACATGCTTCTCACCGTTCTTCCAGCCATCACTCCAAGGGATCTTCCTTTGTCTGGGATACTTTGCCTCCCACTTTTCTTTAGTAAATTTCTTCTTAATCTTTCAGATCTCAGTTTTGTTGTCCCTTCTGATTAGACTTCTCTTATCCTCAGGGCTAAATGTGGGGTGCTTGTATCACACCTTCACAGTTTCCTGTATTTGCTTTTGCATTGCCATCCTCAAGCTGTGCTTATTGCACTGCACTTGTGGCTCTTTCTACTGAATGTTCAGTGGGGACTGTATCCATGCCAGGTACTGAGGTGGGGAAGCAGGAAGCTTGTTCCCTATTGTGTGAACTGTAACTCATACTGCACCCTACCTATTTGGTAGTCAGCAAGGACTACTTGAATGAATGCTGAGTGAATGGAAACCAGCGATAGACTCAGAGGGTGTAGCCAGGAATGACGACCTCCAAGAACATGAAGTAGAAACAGGAAGTAGGGTCTGAATTAGAGAAGATAGTACTGAATATATTTAAGACTCATGTCAATCAGGACTCTGATGGAATCTAGATGAGCCATATCTATTATTGGCATTTTCTTAGGAAATTTTGATTACATTTTTAAAAGAGCTTTTTGTTTAGTAAGGTAAAATAGAGGTTTTTGTAGACATTCTAAAGATAGATATGATCAAAAGGAGATGCTAACAAATCTGCAGTTTTTTAGAAAATGAGATTATACTTTTAAAAATCTAGATATTTTCCATCAAAAACATATGTGAACTTTTTACCATGACTTTTTATATTTTACAAAGATCTCATATTAATGATAACATAGAATTTTTGCATATGTCATAAGTATTTAGCCAAATCTATAGTATAGAACATTTAAGTTATTTTTAGCTAATTGCTATAGAAAATTCTGCAGTGAACTTTTAAAATATGATTTTGTGCATCTTTGTAATTACACCTTCAGGATAAATTATTTTTAAGTAATTTCTGCATTAAAGGGAATATAATATTTGAAAGTTATGGGTATACATATTCAAATTACCTTCCATAAAGTTAGGACTGATTTATACTCATCCGGCAGTGTATGAGAGTGCCCATTTCCTTTCTCAGTTATCAAAACTGCATATTTTAACTTAATGCTCTTTACAAACATAATTTCTATCTATGTGTAGGCTAATAGTTTTGAACATCAATCTAAAAATAATTAGTAAGCAATGTTTAAAATTATCTTTAAAAAGAATGCATATCTAAGTTAACATGATTTAAGAAAGTACTTAGATATTAAAAAATGAGAGCACAATTCCAGACAGGACAGGAGAAAGCTGACAGAGCATTTGCTAAGAGTACTTTTAACATAACCCAGGTGATATGAGAAGTATCCAGGTCTAGGTAAGGGATGGAAAGTTGGATTAGAGACCACTACGTAAATCCATTATCCCCAAAAAGCTGTATATTCAGTGAAAAAGTGATCCAAGGTGAAGGATATAATTCAAAAAAGGTCATAATAAAAAGATTTGCCTTTGTGCTCTTAGCCCTTATTGAATGGGGAAAAGTAGTTTTGCCTGAGAGTTGATAACTATAATCCAGGATCAGAATTCACACTATCTTCAAGGAACAAAAAACTTTTAAGATAAAAATTGTGTTTAAAGACGCTACCCCTGGGTACCTGGCAGTAACAAACTAAAATTCTCTTGTGAAGAATATACGTTCACCCAGTCCTCAAAGAATTCAAACACATACACACACACAATTATAAAACATAAAAAGGAAATAGGAAAGCATCAGCAAAATAAAAAGCAAAGTCATACAAAGATTTTAGAAATTGGAATGACCAATGCAAAATATAAAATAGGAACATTTAAAAAATAAGTGTATGAGTAAGGAGTAACTGGACATAAAAATGATTAATTTGTTTTTAAAAGAATGAATAAAACTTCTGGGAATGACAAATGTAAACATCAAAATTAGGAACTCAATGGGTAAGTTAAATGGCATATTAGAGACAGGTGAGAAGAAAACTGACAAACTAAAAGAAAAATTCTGAAGAGATTTTCTAGCATGAGACACAGATAAACAAATAAATAAAGCCTTGAAAGGGGATAGAGCCTCTGACAAATACTAATCAGAGTTCCATAAAGGGACAATGAGATGGGGAGAGAAAAATATGTTTAAAAATAGATCTGACAATGTCACAGAATTAATGAAAGTTAGAAATAATGAGAATGTAGGATTAGGGGGAAAACATCCATACCTGGAGGGATCATAGTGAAGCTGCAGAACATTAAAGACAAAAAAGTCTTACAAAATAGCAGAGAGAAAGGACAGATGGCATAACAGATTAACAGCTGACTTCTCAACTGCATCAGAGGAAGCCAGAACACTGCAGAATAGTACATTCAACAATGCTGCCAGAAAATAAGTCAAACTCAGATTGTATACTCAGCAGAACTCTTTCAAGAAAAACATTAATTCCATTGAGAGGATAAACAAAGTCAAAAGTTGATTTTTTAAAAAGAATATCAAAATTGACAAACTTCTAACTGTATTAATGGAAACTTTTTGTACAACATTTATGAGATTACAAATTAGTACAACCAACTGGGAAAACAATTTGAATAATTTTATGGAGCTGAAGAGGTATATACCCTGTGAATTAACAGGTGACAAAAATAATTTTAAAAATTTAAAAGACTCATAGTTATAGGTGCTATAGAGAGTTAAACAATTGATAGCAAAGAAATACAAACACCTTTTTGAGTAATTATAGAACTTCAAAATAAACTAAACATGGTTAAAATAAGTGGCATATATAATCTGGAGTTTGGGAAATTTAAATGAAATAGTAAAAGACCATAGAAGACCAACGTTGGGAAACCTATCCAACCAGATGTCTTTTTCTAATGCTACTTTACAATGTAGTATTATGTAGTAATAGATAAACTGATGAATGCCCCAGGTAACAGAGATCAGTGAGAAAAGGGCAAATTTGCATATGATAGTTGAGCAGTTGAATATCAAGACAGATAAACACAAAAATTATTCTCTATTGCAGATTAAACACGGAAATGAAAATGAAAATTACTAAAGATTTTATAAGTTTTGTAAACTTTAAATGTTTAAAAATATAGGTAAACATTTATTTTCTCTAGATAGGGAAAGTTTTCATTCTTTTTTAAGCACTCAAAAAAATGTATAACCTCTAGAGAAAATGTTTCCTAAATTTATAAGTAGTAAAATAGGAACTTAATATTCATCAGAAAACATTATTAAGAGTAGTGACAGCTGGGTGCGGCAGCTCACGCCTGTAATTCCAGCACTTCGGGAGGCAGAGGCGAGAGGATTGCCTGAGCCCACAGGTTTAAGACCAGCCTGGGCAACTTGGCGATACCTCATCTCTACAATAAATTTAAAAAATTAGCCAGGCGTGGTGGTGCGCCTGTGGTTCCAGCTACTTGGAAGGCTAAGGTGGAAGGATTGCCTGAACCCAGCAGGTTGAGGCTGCAATGGTTGTGAGCCTGCCACTGCACTCCAGCCTGGGTGACAACAAGCCATAAATAGGGAGAAGATATTTGGAACACATAACAAACAAAAGATTACTTTCTGAATAAATATATAACTGAAAAATTAACATAAATAGTGTATTAAAAGACAAATAGTTTATAAAAGCCACAAGCAGGTATTTTATAGAACAAACATGAAAGGCCAATGAAATGTTGCAATGATACTCAGTTAATTGTAATAATTAAAGAAATGAAAATTTAAATTACACGGGATACCAATTTTGTGTATCTCTTACATTGACAAAAATAAGAAAGCCTATGCTAACAAGGATGTGGAGCAATGGAAACTTTTTATGCAATGTTTCTGAGGTTACAAATTGATACATTCACCTGAGAAGACAATTTGTATAATCTTAGTGGGTTGAAGATGTACATATCCTGTGAATTAACAATATCACTCTGGAAACTTCTGCATATGTACACCAGAAGTCTTACCAGAAGAATATTCATTGTAATTTTTTTCTTTTTGTAACAGCAAATCTTAAAAAATAATTTAAATGTCCACTCAAAAGCAATGGGTGAGTGGGCTACAGTTATCATATTGTGTAATGCTTCACAGCAGTGAAAATGATGGACTACAGTTATAATTACTAAGACATGAATCTCACAAGGATGGTATTCAACATAAATAATGCAAATTGAGGAAAATAGTAATCATATGAAAATCAAAAACATGCAAAATTAAATAGGTCAATTAGGAATACATATTTAAGGCCAAGACACTAAATGAAAGCAGAGCAGTCATAAACATAAAATTCAAAATATTCATTATCTCTGACAGTAGGCAAGGGTAAAAAATCAGGGCAAGTTTGACTTTTGAACCCCAATGGGAGTACTATGTTAGTATTCCTTATATAGTTCATTTACATTATTTATTTACTGTGAAATGTATACCCATATATAGAAAAAATAAACAACACAGGACAAAAATGAATAGCCCAATAAATTGTCATAAAGCACACACCTGCATAATCACCACACAGATCAAGAAATAAAACATTCAGCTACCCCAGAAACTATAGTTTCCCTGTCCTGGAAAGGTAGCTGCTATCTGTGCATGCATCCCAAAACCCTATTGTTTTGTTTTCTCCTGTTTTTTTTTTTTTAAACTAACAGAAATGAAATCATATAGAATTACCTCTTCTGTGTCTGGCTTCTTTGGTCAACATTATGTTAGTGAAATTTATACTTGCAATACATGCTATTGAATGTAGCTGTAATCCTTTCATTTTGTTGTATATTTTTCCATTGCGTGAATACAGCACAAAATTGTTTTCTATTCTTCTGTGAGTCTGTTTAGGCTGTTTCTAGTTTGCAGTAATTGTGAAGAACGATGCTACATAGTTTTGTCCATGTTTCTTGGTATGTAACATTTCTGTTGTACATTGATAATCATAAAAACACTAAATATATGACATTATTTTGTATGTATTAGACATTATATAATGAAATAATTTAAGAAAACTTCTCTGCTAAATTAATGGGTAGTGAATGGTATTATTATCTTAATATTACTTCTTTGATTATAAGTAGTAGTCAACATTTTAAATATTTTAATTTAAGCCAGGTGTGGTGGCTCACACCTGCACTTTGGAGGTGGAGGTGAGAGGATTGCCTGAGCCTATGGGTTCAAGACCAGCCTGGGCAATTTGGTGAGACCTCCCTGGACAACTTGGAGAGACCCCCTCTCTACACTAAATCAAAAAATTAGCTGGGCATGGTGGCAGGCGCCTGTGGTTCCAGCTACTTGGAAAGCTGAGGCAGAAGGGTTGCCTGAGCCCAGGAAGTTGAGGCTGCAGTGACTGTGGATGACAGAGTGAGACTATGATTTAAAATATATATATATATTTAATTTATAATTTATAATATTTCATTTAAATATTATTCTTTGTGAATTTATTTATTTATTTTATTTCTATAGCTTTGGGGGTTACAAATAGTTTTGGTCTAGGCTTAAAGTGTACCCACCACCACCCCTACCTGTATGCATCGTACCCAATAGGTGTTTTTCTTGACTCTCCACCCCTTCCTTCCCTTCTGAGTCTCTAGTATCCATTATACCAGTCTATGTTTTTACATATCCTTAGTTTAGTTCCCACTTGTAAGTGAGAGCATGCAGTGTTTGGTTTTATGTTCCGGAGTTAGCTCACTTAGGATAATGTTCTCCAATTCCATCTAAGTTGACTCAAAAGACAGTATTTCATTATTTTTGATAACTGAATAGTATTCCAGCGTGTATATGTACCACATTTTCATTATCCACTGATCAGTTGATGGGCATTTTGGTTGGTTCCACATCTATGCAATTGTGAATTGAGCTATGGTTAACATGCTCCTTTCTCCCTCCCTCCCTAGCAGTGCCCAACATCTGCTGATCCCACCCTTGTGCTAGTATACTAGTGTTCATGACCCATTTATGAGTGAGAACATGCAGTATTTATTTCTTTGTTTCTGTGATAGTTCACTTAATATGGTGGTTTCCAGCTGCATCCAAGTTGCTGAGAAGGCCATGATTTTGTTCTTCATGGGTGTGTAATATTCCATTATGTATATGTATCACTTTTTCTTTATCCAGTCAACATTCATTGGGCGTCTGGGTTGGTTCCATACTGTGAATATTACAGCAATAAACATGCATGTGCAAGTGTCTTTTTGGTAGAGCAATTTAATTACTCTGGGTATATCCCCAGGAGAGGAATTGCTGGATCATATGGAAGCTCAATTTTTAGTTCTTTGAGAAATCACCACACTGCTTTCCATAGAGGTTGAACTAGCTTACATTCTGACCAATGGTGTAGTAGCATATCCTTTTCTCTGCAGCCATGCCAGGGCCTGCTATCTTTTGACTTATTAATGATAGCCATCCTAACCGGTGTTAGATGGTATCTTATCATAGTTTTGATTTTCATTTCTCTGATGATTAGTGAGGCTGAGCATTTTTTCATGTGTTTGTTGACTGCTTGTATGTCATCCTTTGAGAAATGTCTGTTCATGCCTTTTGCCTATGTTTTAATGGAGTTGTTTGTTTGTTTTCTTTCAGTTTCTTTGAGTCCCTTGTAGATCCTGGATGTTATGCCTTTGTCAGATGCATAACTTGAAAAAATGTTTTCCTGATTCATGAGTTGTCTTTTTACTTTCTTGATTTTCTTTTTTTTTTTTTTTTAGTCAGAGTCTCACTCTGTCACCCAGGCTGGAGTGCAGTGGCACACACACAGCCACCACAGCCTTGACCTACTAAACTCATGCAATCCTTCTGATTCAGTTTTCCAAGTAGCTGGAACTACAGGCGTATGCTACCACGCCCAGCTAATTTTTTTTATTGTAGTGATGAGGTCTTGCCAAGTTGCCCAGGTTGGTCTTGAACCCGTGGGCTCAGGCAATCCTCTCACCTCTGCCTCACAAATTCTGGGATTACAGGCATGAACCACTGTGCCTAGCTGGATTTTTTTCTTCTGTGCTAAAACTTTTCAGTTTGATGAAGTCCCATTTGTGTATCTTAGCTTTTGTTGCACTTGCTTTTGAGGACTTGGTCTTGAATTCATTGCCTACCCCCATGTCCAGTAGGGTGTTCCCTATGTTTTCTTCTAAGATTCTTATAGATTGAGGTTTTACATTTAAGACCTTGATCCATTCTGAGTTGATGTTGTATATGGTGATAGGTAGGAGTCCAATTTCATTCCCAAGTGTAGCTAGTCAGTTTTCCCAGCACCGTTTGCTAAATATGGTTCCCTTTCCCAGTGTTTGCTATTGATGGCTTTGTTGGAGATGAGTCTGTTGAGGGATGATGTTTTATTTGCAGAATCACTGTCCTGTTCCATTGGTCTATGCACCTATTCCTGTACCAATACCATGCCTTCTTAATTACTGAAGCCTTGTAACATAAAGTCTAAAAGTGTGGTAACTCCAAATTTGTTCCTTTTGCTGAGGATTGCTTTGACTATCTGTGCCCTTTTTTTGCTTTTATATGAATTTCTGTATTTTCTTTTTTTTTGGATCTGTGAAAAATGATGTTGGCAATATGATGAATGTTGCATTGAATCTGTAGACTGCCTTGTGCAGGATGGACATCTTGACAATATTGATCTTCCAATCCATGAGCATTTGATGTTTTTCTATTTGTTTGTATCATCCTTGATTTCTTTGAGCAGCATTTTATAGTTTTTATTGTAAAGGTCTTTCACTTCTTTGGTTAGGTGGATGTCAGGATACTTCTTTTTTATTGTGGCTAATGTGAATAGGTTTGTGTTTTTTATTTGGTTCTCAACCTGCTTATTGTTGGTGAATAGAAGTGCAACTATCTTTTGCATGTTGATTATATAACCTGAGACTTTACCAAAGTTATTTATCAATGCCAGGAGGTTTTTGACAGACTCTCCAGAGTTTTCTAAGTATAAAATCATATCATCAGCAAAGAGGGAAAACTTAACTTTCTCTTTTCCTATTTGGATACACTTGATTTCATTCTCTTGCCTGATTACTCTGGCTAGGATTTCCAGTACTATGTTGAACAAGAGTGGCAAAAGTCGGCATCCTTGCCTTGTTCAAGTACTGAGGGGAGATTGTGTTCAACTTTTCTCTAATCAATATGACATTGGCTGTGGGTTTGTCACATATGGACTTTTTGTCTACTTTGCTCAGGTTTTTTACCATGAAGTCATGCAGAATTTGACCAAATGCTTTTGTTGCATCTATTAAAATGATCATGTGATTTTTGTTTTAAATCTTATTTATGCTGGGCATAGTGGCTCACACCTGTAATCCTAGCACTTTGGGAGGTGGAGGTGAGAGGATTGCCCAATCTCAGGGGTTTAAGACCAGCCTGGGCAACTTGGCAAGACCTCATATATGCAATAAATAAAAAAATTAGCCAGGCATGGTGGTATGCACCTATAGTTCCAGCTACTTGGAAGGCTAAGAAAGAAGTATCGCCTAAGTACAGCAGGTTGAGCTGCAGTGGCCTTGAGCATGCTGCTGCATTCCAGTCTGGACAGCAGAGCGAGACTCCTGCTCAAAAAAAAAAAAAAAATCCTGTTTATGTAGTAGATCACATTATTGACTTGTATATGTCAAACCACCCTTGCGTCCCTGGGATAAAACCCACTTTGTTGTGGTGTATTAATTTTTTTATGTGTGGTTGAATTAGGTTTGCTAACATTTTGTTGAGGATTTTTGTATTTATGTTCATAAGGGATATTGATCTGTAGTTTTCTTTTTGTGTGTGTGTCTTTTCCTGGCTTTGGTATCAGAGTGATACTGGCTTCATAGAATCAGTTAGCGAGAATTCCCTCTTCTTCAATCTTGTGAAATGGCTTCAGTAAAATTGGTACCAATTCTTCTTTGAAGGTCATATAGAATTCAGCTGTAAGTCCGTCAAGTTCTGGAATTTTTGTGGGAGAGTTCTAATTACTATTTCAATATCGCTACTCATTATTAGTCTGGGTTTCTATTTCTTCCTGATTCAAGGTTGGGAGGAGTTTCAAAGAATTTTTCCGTTTTCTGTAGGTTTTCTAGTTTGTTTGCATAATAGTCTCAGATGATTTTTTGAATTTCTATTATATGTTGTATTGTTTTTATTTTCATTTCTAATGAGCTTACTTGAAGCTTCTCTCCTTGTTTGTTAATTAATCTAGTTAGCAGTCTAACAATGTTGTTTATTTTTTCAAAGAACTTTTTGTTTCATTGATTTTTTTTTATTTTTTTTGAGTTGGAGTCTCACTCTGTCATCCAGGCTGGAGTGCAGTGGCGTGCTCACGGCCACCCCATTGTCGACCTGCTGGGCTCCAGTGATCCTTCCCCCTCAGCCTTCCAAGTAGTCAGAACTATAGACAAGTACCACTATGCCTGGCTAATTTTTTTTTTTTTAATTGTAGAGACTTGGTCTCGCCAAGTTGCCCAGACTGGCTCGAACCTGCTGGCTCAGGCAATCCCCTCGCCTTGGCCTCCCAAAGTACTGGGATTACAGGCTGAGCTACTGAGCCCACCCGATCTTTTGTATTTTTTTAAATTTCGATTTCATTTAGTTCTGCTCTAATTTTCATTCTTTTCTTCTGGTAATTTTTGGTTTGTTTTCTTTATGCTTTTCTAATTTCTTATAGTGTGATGTTAGGTTGTTGATACGTTATCTTTCAGTCTTATTAATGTAGGTTCTAAGTGCCATAAAGTTTCCTTGAGCACAGCTTTGGCTATATCCCAGAGCTTTTGGTGACTTGTTACTTTGTTGTCATTCATTTTGAGGAGTTTTAAAATTTTCGTCTTGACTTCTTTTTTGACCCAAGTGTCATTCAGGAGCAGATTGTTTAACTTCCATGTTTTTGTATGGTTTTCAAATTCTTCTCAGAGTTAATCCTTCTAGTTTTATTCCACTGTGTTCTAAGAAGTTACTTGACATGATTTCAGTTTTTTTGAATTTGTTGAGACTTGATTTGTTGCCTATTATATGGTCCATCTTGGAGAATATTCCATATGCTTTTGGGGTGGAATATTCTATAGATGTCTGTTAGTTCCATTTGCTCTAGTTCCCAGTTTAACGCCAGTGTTTCTTTGTTTCTGCTTTGATGATCTGTCTATTGCTGTCAGTGGAGTGTTAAAGTCTCCCACTATTATTGTATGGTTGTCTAGGTCTCTTTAGGTCTAGTAGAACTTGTATAACACTGGGGGCTCTAGTGTTAGGCACATGTATATTTAAAATTGTTATGTCTTAGCTCGATTCCTTTACCATTATATAGTAATCATCTTTGTCTTTTTTTACTGTTGTTAATTTAAATTCTGTTTTATCTGATATTAAAATGGCTACTCCTGCTCTTTTTTGGTTTCCATTCCATTTTGGTGGAATATTTTTTCCCACCCCTTTACCTTGAATCTATAGGAGTCTTTGCAAGTTAAGTGGATCTCTTGAAGGTGGCAGAAATTTGGGTTGTGTTTTTTTTTATCCATTTTGCCAGTCTATATTTTTTTAGTGAGGCATAGAGGCCATTTACATTCAGAGTTGATAATTATATGTAAGGTACTCATCCATTCATCACACTAGTTACTCTCAGGTTGGCCTCTTTCCTCCCTTCCTTCCTTCTTTTTTTCTTCCTTCCTTCCTCCTTTCTTTATTTTCTTCTTTTCATTATTGTGTTGGTGTTCCATAAGGCCTGTGACTTTATGGTTTCTGACATTTTTCTACAGGTATTTCAATTTTTTGTTTTAGTATTTAGAACTCCTTTGGGTATTTCTTGTAGAGCCAGTCTAAAGGTGACAAATTTCCTCAGTGTTTACTTGTCTGAGAAAGACTTTATTTCTCCTTTATTTATGAAACTTAGCTTTGCAGGATACAAAATCTTTGGTTGACTGTTATTCTGTTTGAGGAGGTTGAAGATGAGTTCCCAATCCCTTCTGTCATATAGAGTTTCTTCTGAGAAGTCAACTGTTAGTCTGATAGGTTTAACTTTTTATGTTATTTGATGCTTTTTTCTCACTGCTTTAAAAATTTTTTACTTCACATTAACTTTGCACAACTGGATAATTATATGTCTTAGGGATGACCTTTATGCTATGAATCTTCTGGGGATTCTTTTGGCTTTTTGTATCTGGATGTTTAGCTATCTGACAAGGTTAGAGAAGTTTTCCTTCAAATAGGTTTTCCAAACCTGTTGCTTTCTCTTTTTCCTTGGGAGCTCAAAACCCCAGCACTTTGGGAGATGGAGGCAAGAGAATTGCCTGAGCAACATGGCGAGACCTCATCTCTACAATAAATAAAAAAAAAATTAGCTTGGCATGGTGGTGCATGCCTATGGCTCCAGCTACTGGGAAAGCTGAAGCAGAAGGATTGCCTGAGCCCAGCAGGTCAAGGCTGCGGTGGCTATGAGCATGCCACTGCACTCCAGCCTGGGCGACAGAGTAAGACTCTGACTCCAAAAAAATAATAATAATAATAATAATCTATAAAATGCTGGGCACTGTGGCTCACACCTATAATCCCAGAAATTTGGGAGGCAGAGGCGAAAGGATTGCCTGAGCTCAGGGTTTTGAGACCAGCCCAAGCAATATGGCGAAACTTCATCTTAACAATAAATCAAAAAAATTAGCTAGGCATGGTGTCACATGCCTGTGGTTCCAGCTACTTGAAAGGTTGAAGCAGAAGGATTGCCTAAGCTCAGAAGGTCGAGGCTGCAGTGGCCATGACCATGAGCCACTGCACTCCAGCCTGGGCAACAGAGTGAGATTCTGACTCAAAAATAAATAAATAAATAAATAAAACAAAACAAAAAAAAACTTCCTATGATTATTTGGTTTGCACATTTTACATAATCCCACATTTCTTGGAGACTTTGTTTCATTCTCTTGTTCCTTTTTTTCTTTATTGTTGTCTGATTGAGTTAACTCAAAAGCCTTGTTTTCAAGTTGAGGACCTTCCTTCTGCTTGTTCTACTCTACTTTAAAACTTTACACGGTATTTTGCCTTTTCCTTAATGATTTTTTCATTTCCAGAATTTGGACTTTTTTTTTAAGGTGTCTACCTCTTTGGAGAATTTTTCATTCATGTTCTGAATAGATTTTTTTAAATATATTTATGTTGGTTTTCAATTTTTCCCCGATGTTCACTAATCAATTTTATAATCAACATTTTGAATTCTGTGTCTAGAATTTCAAATTTCATTTTGGTTAGAATTCATTACTGAAGAGTTGGTGTGGTCTTTTGGAGGTGTTGGAGAACCGTTTTTTTTCATACTGTCAGAATTATTTTCCTGGTTCCTTCTCATTTGGGTAGACTATTTATTCTTATTTGAAGTTGGCAGGGGCCTTACATACGACTGTAGGGTTTCCTTGTTTATATGTAGCCTTGGTGTGGTGAGTTTCTCAATTACCTGCTGTGGCAGTCCTGTGCTAGCTACCTGCATTGGTTCACGGCATCCTGAGTTGCTGGTATGGCATGGAAAGTGGTGTTAGCTGGGATTTAGGATCAAGTTTTCCCAAGGTATTTTATCAAATATGGGGGGCTGTAATGTTGACCTCCATCCAGGAGGTGGTACTTATGAGAGAAAACCAGCAGCCGTGGTGGCTATGGGCGTTCTCTTTGGTGTGTATTGCTTCAGGGAAGTGATCAACCAATGTAGGCAAAGGTGGGCCTCTGGGGATTACTCAAATACTCTATTTTGAGCCTTCAAGGGAAGTGTGGGGGGTTTGGGAAGAAGGAGCTTGAGCACTACACAAGAGTGCATTCTTGGCTACCCCAGTGGGGATTAGGAAGGAGTTCCAGGCCACTGGAGTAACACTGCTGTATCTGGTAGGCACACAAGAGTTTACATAAGGAGTGAGAGATTACTATGGCAAGGAGTCTCACCTGGCTTACCACTTTGGACTCAGGCAATTTGCCTTGTATTCATAACATGCAGTGGTCCTCAAGTGTTTGCAGGCAACCCACCTCAGCCAGGAACTGTCTGCGGATGTGGAAGTTGCATTTGGGGCCTGTCCCCTCCCAGGCCAGCTATAAAGCAGCCATGCCACTGCAAGGTTGAGTTCCTGGGAAATTGGGACTAGCACAGCTCAAGACTTTCTTTTTTCCTGCACCATTCCACATAGGCTGTGGCAAGGCATGGCTGTGGGCAAGGCCGTTAGTTTTTGGTGAGAGACTGGAGTTCTGCAAGGCTCATGGGGCCCTCCAGGTCCCCAGCTGGAGCACAGAACTCCTGAATTTTCCTCACTCACCTTGCCCACTGCATCTGGAGGTAGCCAGTGAACTGTGATGGTGCAGGCAAGAGTCTGGCCTGTTTCAACCCAGATCAATGGATTTTTCTCTTCTTTGCATTCTGTGGCTATTATTGCTTCTTCAGAGAGTTGTGGGGTATACTGTTATTCTTTCTGGGTGCTAAGGAAATTCTATCTTAGTTTATTCCCTTGGAGAAACTAACTCTAGCTGCCTCACATCAGACAACTTAATCCCTCTAAACATTGTTCTTTGATTGTTGTTCTTGATTCTCTTTGCCCATCTTTTCGTCTATATGATACTTTTTATTATTGATTTACAAAAAATAATTTTCATACTAATTAAAGAGTTAATCATATTAACTCCTATTGGTGGACAGATGTGTTTTTTTTTACAGTTTGTTCTCTATTTTGTTTTTTACCACTTGCAATTTTTAATGATTTGCTTTTTAAACTTTTTTTATTATTGTAAGCTAAATATCTCCTCACTATAAAAAATTTCAGGAAACCAAATCAAAACAGAAAACCCCTGAAATATAAATAAAAATAATTTAAATTTCCTCTTCCTAAGTAACTATTGTTAACATTTTGGATCATGTTTTTTATGACTTTGCTTATTTATATTTATATATTATATATGTTTATGTAGATTTATATATGTATATGTAATGTACATATACATCAATATTTTAAAATATCTCTATATTCATATTCACACTTAGTTTTACAAAAGGGGAATCATTTTTTTCGGCCTAATATGACACTTTTGTTTTAGCCAGTCAATATAGGTTATATCATCATTTTAAATTATTCAAATGATATTTCATTTTACAAATGTGCTAATCATTAATTGAGTCTCTTAAAAATGCTATATAGTAACATTATTTTCTAGGCACTGGGAGTAGACAACGTATACAATTTCTGCAAAGGTGGACCTTGAATGCTAGTGGAGAAAAATACAATAAACAAATACATTTTTAAATATATTATAAGGAAATCATAAGTACTAGAAGGAGGAAAGAAAGTAAGGATCAGGATAGAGAGTAATGGCTTGGTGTGAGGGTACAGGGTTCTCAAGGAAAGCCTCATAAATGAGCAGGAGCATAATTAAAGCATGGGAACCAACCCACTGTGACACTCTTCATAGCAAAAATCAAATGCAAGTCCACAAAGTGAGTTTTTTGTTTTTGTTTTCAAAACAATCTGATATTGGTTAACCTTTAGATTACTTCCAGAATTTAAACTTCTAAACAGATTTGGAAGAATTATTTTTTGTTAAAATACTTTCTAAATTTTTTGCATGTTTTCTAACTTTTGTTCTTTTTTTTTTTTTTGAGAAAGCAGGATTTGAGAGGACAGAAAAGCTCCCACAGTGGGAGGGGACCTGAAGGGGTTGCCCTGTTCTCCTTAATTTTCAAAACCACTTCTTCATTGTCTGTCTCCCTGACTGTAATATTAGAAAAATGTGAGAGTGTATGTCAAGGGACGTTAATCTGGCACCATCCTACTCCAGAGGTCTAATTCATATGTACTTAGAATAAAAATGAAACTTTTAGGAATAAAAATAAGACATTGTCAAAGAAGGCTACAATATAGAATATTTAATTCAGAACGGAATATTTATGGCTAAGATTTTTTAAAATGGAAATAACTTGCCCTGAGCTTTACTGCTATTTAATACTTTTAAAAATACCACTTTAACATTATGAAATCTTTAATAAAAAAAACTTTAAAAAATAAGAACTATGACACAAATACTTTTTGTCCCCCTTAGGTAGCTGATGCCAAGTCTTTCTCAAGACCTTTTAACGTCTTGCCTGTAAAGACAAAATGGAGTAATGTTGGCTTTCATATTCTGCTATTTGATTTGGAAAACCTTGTTGAACTTTTGTTGCCAACTCCACTCGGTGATGTTGACATTTCCAGTTCATTCTATGGTAGTGATATCTTGAGAAGAGCCAAGAGCACAGTAGAGAAGAAGACACTGACACTGAAAAAAAGCAAAACTTCATGTGTTCCTCTCTCAGCAGAAGCACAGGCCAAACCTGCTAGTGAAAGCCTGGTCCAAGGAGATAATGCCATCAAATTCTTAGAAGAAAATGATGTCATTAAAAGGCAGAAGAAAATGAAGAGTTCCAAAAAGATGTACCTTAAGCCATCAAGAAAAGTGGATACCAATCTCACAATAGACACAGCTAAATTATTTCTGTCTTGCCTTTTGCCATGGGGAGTGGATAAAGAATTAGATCATCTCTGCATTGAGCATCTCAATATTTTAAAGCTTCAGGGTCCTGTTTCTTTAGGACTTGCTTCAAATGAAGATCACTTCTCATTGATGTTGCCAGGTTGGGATTTATGCAATTCTGAAATGAAAAAAGACTATTCAAGAGTAAATTTATTTTCCAGAAAAGTTTTGGACTTGTCAAATAAATACACAGCCACTCTTCTAAATCAGGTTGGAATTCCAAAAGGACTGGAAAATAATTGTGATTCTTTGCAAGTGTCAAATACTATAGTTTATTTATTGAGCAGACTATTTTTAATTAACAAGTTAGTTAACATGCCTTTAGAACTGGCCTGTGGAGTTGACAGGTAAGACATGCCTAGTGATTTTGACTATTTTCTAACTTAAGACATTAAAAAATTATCACCATTTGCTATATTCAGCTCTGTAGTCTTTGTTCTGATGGGGGATAAATATGCAAAAACTTCTTAAGTTCAAAACATGTTTAAGGCTAGGCATGGTGGTTCACACCCATAATCCCAGCACTTTGGAGGTCGAGGCAGGAAGATTGCTTGAGCTCGGGAGTTCAAAACTAATCTAGGCAACATAGCGAGATCTCTTCTCCACTAGAAATAAAAAAATTAGGTGAGCAGGGTGGCATAATCCTATAGTCCCAGCTGCTCGGGTGGTTGAGGTGGAGGATAGCTTGAATTCAGGAGTTTGAGGCTGCAGTGAGCCGTGATTATGCCACTGCACTCTAGTCTGGGTTACAGAGCAATACTCCCCACTCAAAAAGCAAAAACAAACAAAAAACCCATTTACAAAAATCTCCTTTCAATTCTGTGGGACTGGAGAATAATTTTTCAATAAATCTCTATGTTTTTAAACTCATTCATTTAACAAATGTCCGTTGTTCACATAATGTGTGCCAGGAAAGATGAAGTGCTGGATACTGAATGAGTCGATACATATATGCATACATACGTAGACACAACCACACCTTGAAAACTATTATACATGGTGTAAATAAATATTACAACATTTAGCTGATACCAATTATACTATTTGGTGTATATTTCGTCATTTTAAAATAGAAGAGACTATCCAGTAATTCATCTATAGAAAGTACAATTAAATAATAATAATAGTTATTTTTGAGTGTTTATATCTGTTAATCTCTGTGTTATCCTTTACATTCATAATTTTATTTAATACGCACAGCAAAGCAGGGGTACAAGAACTATTAATTTGCTATTTATATAGTTGAAGGCAGTTATATAGTTGAAGACTTATGAAAAGAAAGTATCAAACCCTGGGTTAATTCAATTCCTGAGAGACTGATAGAGGACTGAGCATCAGTTTGATTTGATCACTTGATTATTGCTAACTTCAGTTTTGTTTTTCTCCTTCTACCACTGTTAAAATTCAGTATAATTTTTTTGTACTCTGATGTATAATGGTTGAATTCAATTCACCAAGAGTTTACTTACTGAATTTCTCCTATGTCCTTAGCACTATCCTACAGAAGAAATATAAATTAAATTTACAACTTATATAGGAGCTCATTCAAATGATAATGCAATGAAACAAGTAGAACACACTGAAATAGAGTAAAGAAATAAGAAAAACACATCCATACTATAAATATGTAGTATGGATGGTCAAAGTAAAGAAAAGAATCAATGACGGAGGAAACCATCAGAAAGACTTTTTAGAAGACACACTGTCTGACCTGCCCACTACATGGTGGTAGATGGTCCTTGACATTTCTATTGATAAGAGCTCAGTTCAACAAATATCTTTGCCTTGCACCATATAATAGACAGAGTTCCTGCCCTCAGTGAACCTACATTCTGGTGAAAGTCCAGTATATGGATTATATAGGATTCAGTTTTATGCTTCATTTCATTATAATGCTTTTATTTTACTAGGTTTTCAACTTTCTGTTCAGTGGCCATATTAAAGAGAAAACAGACACTGGTAAATTTAATTGATTCATGCATGTAAATTTTTCTTTTTTGTTTGTCTTAAATGCCTAAATTTAAAAAAAAAAATTCAGATAGTTTTTACTTTTTTTTTTTTTTGAGTCATATTCTCACACTTGCCCAGGCTGGAGTGCAGTGTGCTCATAGCCATATCAGCCTCGACCTGCTGGACTCAGGCGATCCTTCCACATCAGCCTCCCAAGTAGTTGGAACTATAGGCATGCGCCACCACACCTGGCTAATTTTTTGATTTAGTATAGAGATGAGGTCTCACCACGTTGCCCAGACTGGTCTTGAACCTGTGAGCTCATGCAATCCTCTCGCCTCCGCCTCCCAAAGTGCTGGGATTATAGGCGTGAGCCACTGCTCCCAGCCTACTTTTCTTTCTATTACTAAGAACATTATACAGCACCAAAGTATGGTGAAAAAAACATGGTCTACCTAGGATTGAATCTTGGTTTTGTTGTCACACTAACTGTGTAACGTTGGACTAGTCACTTAGTCTTTCTGGGCCTTATTTTCCTCATTTACAAACTGAGGTGGGTGGGATAGGTCATCTTCAAATTCTTAAAAACATACGTTGTTAGCAAATTTGATGTATTTGCCTAGTTGTGATCTCACAGAGCAGATGAGGCACTCTGTTATTCTTTGCCAGAAGTTTTCATCCTGAGTTTGTTCCTAATAGAGAGTAAAGGATGGAGATGATAGGTCTGGTGCTTTTTAGGGGAGCTTACGGGTTTTTATCATGCCTTGTTGTCATACATTAGTTGATTCTTTGAAGAATTCTTCATTAAAACAAATTATAGAATGAAGGTGTCAGAATTAGACACTACTTCTCTTAATCAGTCATTCCAGATTTGATCTGCTGTTGGAGACTGGTATCATTTTTCAGAAAATCAAAATAATGTATACTGGATTTATCATACTAAATCCTTTCAACAAATTTGACCATTTCACAAGCATCTTGTTCTGATTGTATAAGTTAATAAATCTCTGTATGCTGAACAACTGGGTGCACAATTTAACTGAATTTTAAGAAAATAATTGTCTGCCTATGAGAATATTTCTGACAGTGTCTGTAGATTATTATGATTGAAATACTGGCCTAGCCTAAAATCTGCCTTCATAAATTCTCCATGGTACATAGGGAGAATTCTTTGACTGATATTGGGATTCATAAATTTTTTGTGTGAGCCAGAAGTCATGTGACTAAAAATAGCAAGGCCCCTTCTGTAAAAGTGGCACCCAGATTATTCTGGTGAACTAATAATTGAGATTCAGCTGAGATTAAAATTTAAAGTGGGAAAATAAGAGATTGATGTGAAAGATATTACTAAAAATAACCTGTGTTCAACTTCCACATTTGTTAAGGTGGTCATGTACCCATATCTTTAATTTATTTTCTCAGAGTATTTTTCATACTATCTTAGTAATAAACTTTAAGTCTTTTTTTCCCAACAGTTCTCTCAAAATGGAATTTGTACGTAATAAGGTGAAAAGTCCTGGGAATGATATTTTGAGTATTTCAAGCTTCTATGGTTACTTGCGAAATGGTAAGGAAGTTACAGACACATAAATAATCTGTTTTATTTTTTCCTATGAAATAAAGTAACTGGCCTTTCTATAACTGCATAGCAATGTTAAAATAAATAGAATTGTATAAATCATAAATTTTTGAAATGATCCTAGGAATGCCTGAAAGTCTAAAATTTTTCAGCAAAGAAAATATTTAGATATAAATTAAGATGTTAAAATTAGATGTTATATTAGATAATTTTATTGCTATTTCAGGAGGTTATATTCTTCTAAGGCACAATCTTGAATTCTTCTGAGTAACAATATTACTGTTTAGATTTTCTTTGATGGCAAATGGCTAATTCATCTCCCAAACCTGCTTCTACAAACTTAGGCATCTTGGTAAATGACAGTACCCCCCTTCCAGTTGCCAGTTGCTCAGGCCAAGAACTTTGGTATCGTTTTTTACTTTTGCTTTATTTCCTATCCCACATCCAGTCTTTTAGTAATCATGTTGGTTCTACCTTCAGAATATATACCAGAATCCAGCGGCTTCTCACCACCTACACCATCAATTCCCTCCAGCCCCATCCTATGTGAGCCTTCAACCAGTCTTGCCTGGATGACCGCAGAAGACTCCTAACCTCTTCTTTCCTCTTATTCTGGGCTGTCACAGTATATCCCCAACCAGTCAGCCAGAGTGATCTATTTGAAACCATCAGAACCTCACTCTTCTACTGATAGCCTTCCAGTGGCTTCTGTTTCAATCAGAATAAAAACCATAGTCCTTACCATAGCACACACTGTGATGATCTGACCACTCTACCTATGTCTTTGCACACACACTTTCAGCTGACCTTATCTCTTAGTATTCATCCCCTGCTTAACTCACTCCAGCTACTCTAGCCTTTTTACTTTTACCCAAGCATGACACAAAAGTCTTAGGACCTTTATGTTAACCATACCCTTGCCTGAAATGTTCTTCCTCTGGATAGCCATATGATTCAACCTACTCTCCCTCCACCTGTCGCCACTCTTCAAGTCTCGCACAAATGCCGTTTTATCAGAGAAGGTGCCCTACCTGCCCAGGACTCTCTACCCCTTTCCCTGTCATGTTATTCTTAGAATCCTCTTCACTAACTGACATGTATCTGAAATGTATAACTTGTTTTCATTTCACCTGCTTCCTGCTACTAAATTGTAAGTGACATAGAAGTTATATTTTTATAAAAGCTTTATTCACTGTTCCCAGTGTCCCCAGTTCCCAGAACAAAGCCTAGAAGGAATTCAAAAACATTTTTTTTTTACTTAGTGGATGAATAAAATCAAAAGATAAATAGTGAATAGAAAAATGGTTTTGGAGATATATGAGGTGGTTGAGGTTCAAGATCCAGCTCTGCTATTTACTACTTATGTCCCATTGGTCATGTCTTGTATTCCTCAGAAACCCTATTGAATACATTGGTAAAGGTAATATGATTCCAGACTTGATGTGCATGTTGTCTCCAGATTGTGTAGTATATAATATATAAAATGGTGTGATCCTGAATAATAATACACAATGACCCTCACAGAACTATCGAGAATAATATTTTCAAGGGAAAGTTTATTAATAGCTTCCAGTTATCTAGTGCCTAGTCTGTTCCAAGAATTATGTTAATGGTTTTACATAGATTATTGCATTTAATATATAAACAACCTTGCACAGTCAGAGGAACTATCTTTGTTTTACCATTAGAAAAATTAGGACTTAGAGAAGTTAGATGACTCATAGTCAAACAGCTATTAAGCTGAGGGCCTGCACTGCAATCCAAATCTGATTCCTACATGCTTTTTTCTGTCTACTGTATCAGGCTGTTTCTCATATTTATGATGGTAAATAGCATTGCCTGTATTTGACCCCAACTTTCTAGTTAGGTAATAATCTTCATTAGGGTTAGCAATCCAGATTTTATATTTTTATAACACTGGAAAAGGGATTGGAATTTAAGACTTAATGTAAGTGTTTTTGCAAATACAGGGAATCTCTAATCAGAGCCAAGGAGATGCCTGCTTTTCTATAAATGCCCTAACCAAAGCAGCCTGAGCAACTATCACTACTACTGAATAATCTCCCTGGTGTTTAGGGTGGCATTTATACCATTCAAAGTTCACTTAAGAACTAAGGAAATATGTTGTTTTTTCAATAATAGTAAGATAGGAAGTTGAAAAAAACTAAATTCATGATATTAATTTTATAAAATCAAACCATAAAGAATAATACTTTGAATTACTCACTCTAAAAGATGGATAGCAGCCAATACTCATTTCTGTCAGCAGGAATAGTGACTAGTGATGTTGGTAAGCCTGGGATGTTTTCTTTCCCCCATCAAGTTGCAATTAATTCTTTAACTCACTGATATTGCCAAGGCAAGTTGGCTCTAATTTCCATCGCAGATTAAAATTTTAACATCACTTTAAAGTATGCTGTGAAGTACCCCATGTTGCCAGTAAGTAGTTATAGTTGAGACCAATACTAGCTTTGATGATTGAGTCACAAAGTCAACACAATGAGAAAGGGAGAAAGGAAGGAGATCAAAAGAACATTTTTTCTTACCTGCTGTGTTCATGAAGAAATGGAAATATGACTTCAAGATCATAGTCCTGTAGCATGCATATTTTTTGCACTGTTCTTGGTCATTTAAAATTTACATTAAATGTTCTATCAGTAAAAAATAATAATCGGTCAGAACTGTCTTATTATTTATTTCATTTTCTCAATTTGCACTATGCCTAAATCTATTGTATTTTTTGACTGCTAATGTGGTAAATATATATATATCGCATATTATATATAAAATGGTGATTCAATGAAAGTTATATTGGGCAAATGCTAATTTAAATAGTTGATACCAGGATGTCAAACATATATAAATATATTCATTTAAATTGACAGTTTTAGTGATAATTTTCCTGCCAGTTCAAGCCTTCATTCTTCTTCCCTATCTCACCCCTGGGATTTGGCACCTAAATAACATACTTTAGCCATTAGAAAGCCTTAATTCATCAATTTTTCATTCATGTGATTGTACAATTTCGATTAATGAAAAGGCACTTATTAAGAGCTTTTTTGTGTAGGGAACTGCTAGACACTCTATGGATCAATTTAAATAGACCAAGCTCTAGCTCACTCTTAAAATTTCATACTTTCTCCACTGCCCAAAACAGTTTTTGAACTCATCAGTTTTTATGCCTTTTAGTGCTTCTGCCATTTTTGTTTCATCTCTTCCACATTGGCAAAATATTTCCCTTTGAGGACTTTTTTCATCTGGGGAAACAAGAAAGAAAATGTAGCTCAGGGCGCAATCGGCTGAATAGGGAGGGAACAGTACGGGACCCATGCTCTTTTTGGTCAAAAACTGCGGAATGCTCAGTGCAGTGTGGGCAGGTGCATTGTCATGGTGGAAAAACCAGTAACCTGTTTGCCACAACTTGGGACATTTCTTCCACAAATCCTGATGCAACCTTCCCAAAACTTCCAGCTAAAAACTTTGGTTGATTATTTGACCTGGAGGAACAAATTCCAAGTATATTACAAGGAGTGTGCCCTCCAAAAAATAATTTGGGTTTTGGGAGGTTGCTCCCCATATTTGCATGAAAAAGGAATTGTAAAATTTGGTGATCTGTCTTGGATTAGCAAAAAGGTACAAAGATGAATTTAGGTTGAAAAATGAATTTGATTTGACAAGGATATGTGTTAGTATAATTGTTAGAAATACATATAAATCGGCAACTGCTTTGGGTCCCCTCCCATTGTGGGAGCTTTTCTGTGCTCTCAATAAATCCTGCTTAAAAAAAAAAAAAGAAATATATATAAATGTATATATACATATTAATGTTTCTTGACTCTGGTTGTATATGTAAATCATCTGAAGTACTTTTATACAGTATTAATGCCTGCCCCATGACCTATGAAATCAGAATCTCTGGAAGATTGAAACTAAGTATTGGTGTTTGTTTATACAAAACAAAACAAAAAACCAACTCCTCAAGGTGAGTTAACACTATTCTCAAGGTATAAATGTGGGCCTCCTCTTCCCTATTCTTTCTGGAGTTAAAAAAAAAGGAGATAAATATATATAATGTATTTTTCTTTTTTAGAGAGATAGAAATGTGTTCTCTATATTTCTAGGTAAGAATGAATCCCATGTACCTGAGGCTGACCTTTCACTTTTGAAGTTAATTTCCTGTTGGAGGGACCAGTCTGTGCAGGTATGATATATTTATGATATATTTCATGTTCTTGATGTTATTGGAAGAGTTCCTTGCTGCTGTGGTTCATTGAAAACCCCCCTTTTCTGAAAGTACAAGTAAATTATTACTATTGTTCCACAAAATGGCCTTCTAGGACATTCCTTTTACAATCCTGGGGATGAGGAAAAACACAGAAGATAAAACAAGCAAGGTTACACCATTTACCAAGGGAGCATGAATCGAGGGAGCCAAGGAAGGGAGGCTCTTGCCATCACAGATAGCTTCTTGTTCATTGAGGTTCCAGTTTCAGGCAGACTTGTCTATTATTTGATCTCAAAATGTGTCATGACATTAAGGTATCTACGTGTGGGAATTTGGGTATATGAAATTAAAAATCATTTTTCTTTATCCTAAGAGTAGCTTGCCTGTGAGTTGATTTAGAGAACTGGTATCTTCAATATCCAATTTAAGTCTTTTTTCCTCTTTTAAGGTCTCTTTTGGTCCCAAAATCTTACTGGTAGCTTTGTACATTATACAATAAATGTCTATGCATTGATTAGATGAATGTTCATTAAAACTGTATTATTTTTCATGACTTGATAAATATCAAATTTGCAAGAGAGACTAGCAATAACTCCAATTACAAATAGCTATTCTTGTTTATAGGGAAACAAATTTAACTCAAAACAACTTCTAGGAGTTGACACCAAAATATTAAATATATTCTATAGGAACAACTGTGGAAACCTGTCACCTTAGCCTACAAGTTTCCACATGATTTTGCCCTTGCTTAACTATATCTGTCATAATTTCCCCACTCCCTGTTCCTACCTTGATGTAGCCACACTGGTTTCTTTTTATTTTCAGAAAGCTAATTTCCAATTCAGGAGCTCAATGTTCTCTCCGGCTGAAATTCTCATTTCTTCACTAATCATCTAGCTCTTTGCTAAAAAATCTACTTTCTTAGAGAAGTCTTCCTGATGACTCCAACTAATATTGCCACCTCATTCTGCCCCACCTCACGTATTGAGTCACCATCACATTACCCAGTTTTATTTTTATGTTGTTGTGATTGCTTTTGATGGAAATATACCATTTACTTTTTTGCTTGTTTATTTTCTGTCTTCTCACTGTTATATAAGCTTGCTGAGAGCACTGACCTTGTTTGTCTCATTCACCCTTCTCTTACCAAAACCCAGAAAAGCAGTAGTGACAGTAGCTAGTCAATAAATATTTAATGAGTGAATAACTATGCAAACAGCCTCTGTGGTAGTCAGAATAAACACTAGTACATGCTAACGTTGTCAGCACATTAGCAGTCACCCCAAAAGAGTCTATCTACTAAAAGTGTGGTGTTTTTTTTCCCACAGTAGCCAAAAATTTCTTCAATGGGGGACAAAAATCCCTAAGGATTCAATAGAACATAAATTATCCTAAGTTGCTCTAATCTAAAAATATTTTGTAGTTGTTCATTTGACCTTCAAATAAATGTGAATGTGGTTTGAGTATGTTTGGACTAATGGACCTTTAAGGTTCTTTGATTCTATGACCTGTTTTGACATGCTGGTCATAGGACAAATGATCTCAGAACATTTACCCACTCTATACGAAGTCCAAGCTTCAAAGAACTCCTCTCATATCTACTACTAGTCCAATGCATGACTCTGAAAGAGAAGTTTAACTTGTTGATTATTTATCTTCCTCATATGTAAAGTGGAAGTGAGAGTTCCTGGGCCCTTCTGGAACAACAGAAGTACCTGTTTCAATAACCAACCCTCAAATTCTTTATAAAGCCATTCATTTAAGCAGCTAGTTGAATCATGTTAGCTTGATTTTACTTTTTTATGTATTTCAGGAGTACTAGGTGGTAATGGAATACTTTTGTAAAACAGAACAAAATTCTAAATTCTACCTTTAAAGTAGGGGATAAGAATGAGTTAATTTTGCAAATGAAAAAGTTTGTCCAGAGACTATCTCTTTTGCTTCTTGCACATTAAATACTCAACATAAAAATAAATGCTGGAAAAGAAAAGGAAAGCTTTGGGGTTGCTAACTTGCATGTTTCTGGAACTGCACTAAAGATTTTTGGATTTTATAATCTAATACTAGTGAGTGCAAATCATAACATCGAGGCCTCCAGGAAGAAGTGTTGCTTTTCCAGGAGACACTGTGAAGACACGAAAGGCAAACGAGAACTCAAGAGTTGAGAAAATGGTTTTATAACAGAAAATCTAGACATTAGAACAAGAGGACTTAGGGGTTCTTACACATCTTTATGAGTTTCTATGCTATTTTACAGTATTTTGCTCTTTCAAGCTGTTAGTGGAATGCCACCAAAAATTTTTAGCTTGCTTATGGCTCAGTAATAAATACTTTTAGTAATAAGTATATGACCCAGATTTGTGACTGATTCTTTCCAACCAATGGATTTGTAAATCTTATTTCGGATCTTGGCACATTCTCTCATAAAAGAGTATAATACTTTGCATATCTACCTTTTCAGAGATATTTATTTTTATGCATTTGGAAGACATCTTTATAGCCATAGTGCTCTATTTTAGCTCATTATTAAAATCATAGCTATATAAAATACTATATAAAAACTTTATATTTTGCTGGAAAAATTCTATCCCTATTGACTATCTATAAAATTTATCTTCTATATTTATATACTAGACTCAAGTATTGATAGTTATAAGCTATCAATAAATTATACTTTCCATAGTTTATATTTGAAAATATAGAGTCTGTTTCAGTTCCATTAGTATTTGTTTCATGCCCACTGTATGCTAGATACTGTGATAACATTAACACTTGCTGATAAGATATACCTTTTCTCTCTAGATGAGAAGAATATTGAGTATTGCTCTCACATTGAGCTTGACGTGTATATTTTGAGTTTGTTTCCAACTGGATGTCTGACATTCAGTATTCACTTTTAATTTTTATGGCTCTGAGTATCCTACTCATCATGGTTAATATATTGTATTTTATTCTATTGTTATTTCTGTCTCTCTTGTTTTTTGATGTTTCTCATATTATTTTTATCACATGCATTTATAGTGACAACTCTAAAAAAGATTAGCAATTACAAAATCTGATATGATGACATGTAAATCAATGACATAAAAATCAAATGATTAGAAATGTTAAATGAAATTACATAAATCTCTGTATATTTTTAAGAAATAATAATGACTCAAGTTGTATAGGATGTAGTTATATATCCAGTGGGAAAGATGGCATTTTATATCACATGTGGACATACTTCAGAGATGATAACCATTCCTGGGTAAGAGGGCAGCCATAGCCCAAGGAAGACATGTGGCTAAACTGTTCTGAGGGATATGCCATAGTCTGAACACATTGTGTGTCTAAGGATACTACTCTCCATTATCCGTCTTGATTTATAGATACGAAAAGAGCAAGTTCCACATAATACTCTGTTATTGAAAATGCTTATCCCCATATCTCTCAGTATTATAGATTTTATTTTATAAGTCATGATATGGAGCTTCAGAGAAGTTTGTGACTTGCCAAGGACTGCATTTGTAGTAACTGTCCTGTTGGTTAAGAAACTCAAATCTCATAACTTCTGATCCCGAGTTTTTTTCCACCACATTATCCACATGTTGAAAATGGTGCTGTAGTCGGGCTGGGTGGCTCAGCCTGTAATCCCGCGCCTTTGGGAGGCTGAGGTGAGTGGATTGCCTGAGCCCGCGGGCTTGAGACCCGCCTGGGCAGGCGAGACCTCATCTCTACAATAAATCAAGAAAAAAAAAAAACTAGCCATGCATGGGAGCACGCACCTGTAATTTCGGCCTACTCGGAAGGCTGAGGCCGAAGGATCACTGGAGCCCAGCAGGTCAAGGCTGCAGTGGCCGGGAGTGGCCACTGCACTCCAGTCTGGGTGACAGAGTGAGACTCCAGCTCAAAAAAAAAAAAAAAGAAAAGAAAATGGTGCTGTAAAATAGTATGTGTGACAAGTTAAAATGAAATAAATTTGTAATATAAAATTGTTCATCATGAATAATAACATATACCCCATCATGTGATATACATATATCAACATAGTGTGGTTTCCCAATATTGTGATATATAACAGCATATGTTAGTAAATACCATATACAATAGTTAATATATTATCATGTCTCATCACATGGTAGATATTAATAGGCATGATTCACTGGCATCATGATATGCAGAGCTATATATAAGATTCATGATATGTAATAAATATTACAATGCTGAATATCTCATCAAATGATATTTATGAATAAGCATCATTTACTTGTGATAGACAGTCTTCATGTTAGTATTCTTGCTATGCAATAGTAAAATCCTACCCATTCATTAGCCATTTTTTCCACTCTCTAATTAAACATTTGAATGTGAACTGGACAAGGATTTGAATAATCAGCAATCAGGAAGCAGCTCCAATACTCTCAAGAAGCTTCCTATATTCAAAAGTCTGGTGGCAGCTCCTCCACCCCAGTAGTCCAGTGAGCATCTACCATCAGCATAAACTCTCTGAGTTTCCCTGGAGCCCTAAAGTTCTCATCTGCTACCATGACACCCAAAAGAAACTGAATAAATGTTTAGAAGGAAACATGTTCCCTCTTTGGCCACAGCATTTCTAGATCACTACTCTCAGTTGATGTTGTCCCACGTGCTCTGGGCATGCCAGTGGGTAGGCTGAAAATAATGGGGAGGGGGCAGTGGCAATTGTGGAATATGGGTCAGCCTGAAAGAGAGAAGGCTTCTGAAGGAGAAAGGAGCAGGTATCGGGAGGTGGCTGTATGAAAGGTTTAACTGTTGACCAGAAAGGGAAAATGGGAAGGTGACCCGATTTTGCCCATATCAGCAATTTCCTTCTGTTTCTTTCCCTGGCTCTTGACTTTCTTTGGGATCTACTTGACGCCTGGGCCTTGCCTCATTGCTTGTCAGAAAGAATCCTAGGCAAACTGTCAACAGTTTTGCACTGAGGGGTGTGAATGCAGAATCTTGGGTGGACATGTACTATTAAGGATAGAGAATCAGAGCACAGAAGATCTGTTCACCTTGGGATGTCATGTCCCAGATTCTTCGTTTTAAAAATGAAGAATTTGAGCTGGGTGCAGGAGCTCACACGTGTAATCTCAGCACTTTGAGTGGCTGGGGTGGGAGGATTGCTTGAACCCAGGAGTTTGAGACCAGCCTGAGAAACAAGACGTCATCTCTACCAAAAAAAAGCTAGTCATAGTGGCTTGCGCCTGTAGTCCCAACTACTCAGGAAGCTGAGGCAGGAGTTCAAGGCTGCAGTGAGCCATTATCCTGCCAGTACACTCCAACCTGGACCACAGAGTGAGACCCTGACTCAAAAAATAAAAAAAGAAAATGAAGAATTTGATTAGATGCTATGTAACAAAGGTCCCTTTTCTTTTCACCCAACCACTGGTTCTTAATACAGCAATTGAGAGACATACTTTTTAGTGTTTTAATCGACATACAATCACATATGTGTATACACAGTTTAGTGAGATTTACTTTTAAAACCCTTTCTTTAACTTTCTATATTGAACATAGTTTAAATCCAGTGTTTCTTTTTTTGTTTTGTTTTGTTAGCTAAATGGTGCTTTAGAGCCAAACATAGTTTGAGGCCCTAACCTTGGCTTTAAGGGCAATACAATATATTCAAATTAATTTTCTTTATCTTCTGGTGGAAATTAAAATAGCTTAATTAAGAGAAATAATTGAAAACTCTCAGCCCTATAGTCTAATGGACTTTAAAAACTCCTCTTTCATATCCTACTTTTAGAATCCCTTCCCTTGCATTTGTGAAAGAACGTTGTAAGAGTTTGGGTGCCAGTTCTCACTATCCACATTTCATTTGTTTTAGATGCTAATGCTAGAAGACTGGAGAATTATCTTTTATGGAAAATCTATTCAAATATAAATTCCTGGTTTTGGATTTTTTTGTAAGACATCCAAGCATCTGAAATAATACAAAAATAATTCATTAAAAAATGTTCTACAGGTAACTGAAGCAATACAAGCTGTACTCTTGGCAGAAGTTCAACAACACATGAAGACTTTGAGAAAGATACCAATCAATAATCAATCAGTGTCCGTGGCAGAGAATGGTAACTGTGAGATGATACAAGTCCTATCAAAGATGGAATGGGCAGAAGAACTAGAGTTACAGTGTGTTAGAAACACTTGCCCTCTGCAAAGTAAGTACAGAATTTATTGGCATGCTCTTGGAGCAGAATTTTTGCACTACAGATGGTCCCCAACTTATGATGGTTTAACTTACAATTTTTTGACTTGTAATGTAAAAGTGACAGGCATTCAGTAGGCTCCTCAACTTATGACAGGGTTACATCTAGATAATCTCATTGTAAGTTTAAAATATCATACAATGGGTTTATCTGGAAGTAACCCCATCACAAATCAAGGAGAATCTGTTCTTAGAAAGTGTTGAGAATATGAATTCACAATAAATCACTTTGGCAAGAAGCAAGACAAGTGCTCTCTTTCTGACCTATTCTGCTATCAATTTTCTCTTATAATTGTCAAGTTTTTAAAAAACTTATAGATTATATTATGATCGCAAATATTTGTCAGGAGAAAAATTTTTATTATTATTTATAACAATGTTTTGAAATTAAGTGATTAAAAATAAAAACAGAATTAACAGTAATAACTTAATAGGACATATATTACAAGGGTATACTAATAATAATGGGTAAATTTGTTTCCATTTTGTACCTTGATAATAGCCATGTATCAATATTTCTTTTCTGAGCATAAGAAATATAATTAGAGCAGAGTTAATCATTACACTTAAGCTAAGAGTTTTCAATTCTTTCTCCTAACTCGAAATTAAACTGTTTTTATAGTTGAACCACTTGATTTTTATAACAAACTTCATCACCGCAACTTTCTAATGATAGTATTTATGATCCAGGGTTAACAAATCAATCTAAACTTATTCTGTAAAATACTGCCTGTTTTTTTGTTTTGTTTTTTGGTCAACCCGTTAGCTGTGACTTAAAAAAAAAATTAAAAATTAAAAAGAAAATTAAGTATAAATTCAATTTTCAATTTTATCAAATTTTTTATGAGTAATTTATAATATGATTGTACTGTGTATCTTTGTTAGGAAAATATGTTACAAATGTATATATTACAGGTCATTAAATTGTCAGGTTCCTTTTAGCTCTTGCAAAGATTTTTACTTTTATTTATTTGAGACTCAGAAAAATGCCATTATTTTAAAATGTTAAATCTTAGAACAAGTATCATTCTTAGAAAATTATTATAATGATTTTTTCTTATTATTTTTAGAACATTTACTAGTTGGAGAATGTTACATAGTGAGCAATGAAAAGCATATTCAGTGAAGACCAAAGATCAAAATAGGTAGAATACTTCTTAATGCCAGGACAGTCACTGATCATGGTAAATTTAATAATTTGATAATGCTGATATAATAAAGCTAATAATTGGTTTGTTTGTTTGCCAGAAAGTTTGCTTTTGATCATATCACATAATTGTGGTTATACTATACCTTTCAAGAAGGAAGCAGAAAAATACCTTTTTAATTAATTTTCAGTGACTACATTTGAGTTCTTGATTCATATGGAGACCCAGTTATAATGTCATTGATACGTTTCTTCCCACTCTCCCGGGACAGCTGGTGCCATTTATCATTGTTAACTCTCATCAGGTAGCATTTCTCTGCCTTCTCCTTAATCTTGAAAATCTTCCTTATTCACTCTTATTTCTCTTTTCTGGGTAAGAAATTCTTAGTCAGCTATGAAAATGAAACTTTAGATGAGTTTTGCTGTCACGTGGTTTACCCATATTCAAAGTTTCATCAGATGGGGCCCAGTTCAGTCCCTAGTTCCCTCTTGGGCTGGTATCACTAGCCAGGTGACTGAAGTCCCAGCTACTCAGAAGGCTGAGATGAGAAGATGAAACAAGATCACCTGAGCCTAGGAGCTTGAGTTCAGCCTGGTCAACATAGGGAGACCTTACCTCTAAAAAAGAACGATAACTGTTTGCTATGGAACTGTTTACTATGACTAAAGACATTTGAATTTAAAGTTTGGTGTTAACTATCTTTTGATTGCTGAGCATGATGGCTCACACCTGTAATTCCAGCAGTTTGGGAGGTGGAGGTGAGAGAATTGCTTGAGCCCAGGGGTTCGAGACTAGCCTGGGCAATGTGGCAAGACCTCATCTCTACAATAAAAAAATTTTTTTTGAGTTGGAGTCTCACTCCATCACCCAGGCTGGAGTGCAGTGGCACACTCATGGCACCCCAGCATCAACCTGCTGGGCTACAGCGATCCTTTTGCCTCAGCCTTCCAAGCAGCTGGAACTACAGGCCCTCGATGCCACACCCAGCTAATTTTTGATTTATTGTAGAAACGAGGTCTCACCAAGTTGCCTGGGCTGGTCTCGAACCCGCGGGCTCAGGCAATTCGCTTGCGGCGTCCCAAAGTGCTGGGATTACAGACTAAGCCACTGAGCTCAGCCTCTAAAATAAATTTTTAAAAATTAGCCAGGTGTGGTAGCACACACCTGTAGTTCCAGCTTCTTGATTCCATCTTCTTGGAAGGCTGAGGCAGAAGGATCGCCTGAGCCCAGCAGGTCAAGGCTGTGGTGGCTGTGAGCAGGGCAATTGCACTCCAGCAGGAGCAACAGAGTGAGACTCTGAAAAAAAAAAAACTAATTAAATAATGGAAATGTGATTCATCATTAAATAATCCTTTCTTTGCCTATGGCAAAAGAAAATTTAAGGTTAATTTATGATAAGAACTGGAACACCAAAATATTAAAGTTACTATATGTTGGTGGATGAAACTTAAAATCCTTTATTTAAAAGAACAACATATTCACAAAATGCTGGGCATATATTTTCTTCAGAAATATTACCTGCAGGAAAGTGTTAACTTGAATTGGAATTAAATAGGAGACATATTATGTACATTGAAGAGGAACTATCCAAACAATATTATATTTAATATCAATATTGCTCCTTTTTCCCCTTGGGAAAAGTCTTTTTTTTTTTAAACTAATCAGAAGAACTTAGTAAAATTACAGGAAAAGTTTTTAGACTTCCATTATAGTGGCATGTACTACATTATTTGATATGACTTTTTTGGGGGGGTGGTCAGAGTCTCACTATCACCCAGGCTGGAGTCAACACAGCCTCAATCTGGCTCAGGTGATCCTTTTGCCTCAGGCTTCCAAGTAGCTGGAACTACAGATGCGCCACCATGCCCAGCTAAAGTTTTTTGATTTATTGTAAAAGACTAGGTCTCGCTAAGTCGCCCAGGTTGGTCTCAAACTCCTGGGCTCATGCAATCCTCTTGCCTTAGCCTTCCAAAGTGCTGGGATTGCAGGCGTGAGCCACCACACGCACTGCTGAAAGCTGTTTTCTTTATTTCTAACATCCTGAAACAAAGTTTAAGGAGATGGTATAGGTGCTACTTACTAGGTGTGATAGATAAGTCCTCAGATTTCATAGGTGGATTTACCTAGTCCAAGTGTTATTGCAACATATATTACTTTAGAAAATATTCTTAGGGCAAATGGTATATACTGTTTAATTTTATCAGCTTGTTCTCTGTGAGCTCCCCTCCCACATTTTTCTCCTAATTTCTCCTAATCTTTCTTGGTTTCTTGGTGATGCATCTTGTTTGTAGGTCATTTGGAAAGTACAAGATGATGGTTTGGTCATACATAGGTACTCACAAACTTGTTTTATGTTGAATGGCATATCTTGGGTTTATTTGCATTATGGTAATATGACAATAATAGGTCATAAAGAAAAATAATAACAGCAACAATTGTTGAGTTCTTAATACACTTCAACACCATGCTGAATAATTTGTGAATGTTATCTCACTTTTTCCTTTAATTCTCACGTAGTCCATGTGAACTCTAATATTCTATTTTTAACATTTGAGCCCTCTGTGTAAACAACTTCACAGTTTTTTTAAAATGTCCACATTCATGGAAATGAAGTTTCAAAGTACAATTGAAAATAATTATTCTCTGAAAAATATGAAAAAGAAAGATTCCCATAGTACTACCTAAGCTTGTTCTGAAAAATTCCTCTTTAATATTTTTATCGGATGTACTAATTTTATATCTTTCTCATAAGCATTTAAATAAATAGTGCTAAAATAAATCTTTGAAAAATAAGTCCATCACCTGCTATCTTGAATGCTACCAGTGATATTCAAAGATATATTTTCTTTTATTATTCCACACTTTTAAATGATTAAACTAAGACTTAAGAGAGTTTATCCATCTTGCCTACACTCACAAAATTACTAAAAACAGGAAAGCAAACCCAGGTATTCTCCTAAACACAGTGCTCTTATACAGTAAGCTGTATTCTCCATACTGACAACATGGAGAAAATTTGCCTTAAATCAGTTTGACTAAAAAATTGACTAATTTATTGAGTGCTTTTTAAAAGATTTTTATTCATAAATCATACTTTATGTTACCAAAAACAAAAACAAAAAACAGTGTTCAATCATTGGTATCTCAGCCCTTATAATAAAAAAAATCACTATTTGTACAAGATGCACCTAGAAAGCAAAGGAAATCAAATGAAGTGAGAGTTGAAACTCAGTGTGTTTTTGAACTCGTAATTCGGTATCTTATTTAATTCTCAGTGTTTTTACTTGTTACATTTCATAGCAAGTATTTTATTTGTGGTCTTAATATTTGTGTATGTGTGTTTATTGCATAGTGGCAGATTTTATCTGGGTTTTGGTTTCATAATGATTACATTGCTATCTTCCTTGAATCTCTTTAATAAAAAACTGTACAATTAGCACTCACATTTGAGGTTGGGATCCATTACCTTAAAAACAGCAATGGTTTCTATTATTAAAATGCATTTGAACATTATTTCTCTTTACTTTTTTTAAAAAAATGTTATTTGGATCAGTTAAAACAAGTACTCTAAATTGTTCCATTAAATAAATGTGTTGAAATAGAAATGGAGGATTTGTAGATAAAACTGTCAACTTTGAATTATCAGCTGAATTTAAATTTCACGTTAGACTGTGGTTGTGAAAATGATGCATCAAATATGGGCATTGCAAATCATCTTTGTTACACGCATCGTTTTCAAAGACATGTCTAGAAAATTAAATAATGAAAACTTGTTTATTGTTTAAATAAAATTGTTGTGCTGGGCATGGTGGCTCACAGCTGTAATCACAGCACTTTGGGAGGCAGAGGTGAGAGGATTGCCTGAATCCAGGAGTTCGAGATCAGCCTCAGCAGCATAGCAACATAGCGAGACTTTGTCTCTACGATAAATACATTTAAAAGAAAAAATTAGCTGGGTGTAGTCCCAGCTAGTTGGAGGGCTGAGGTGAAGGGATTACATGAACCCAGCAGGTGGAGGCTGTGGTGAGCCATAATTGTGCCACTGCACTCCAGCCTGGGTGACCACTTGAGACTCCAACTAAAAACAACAACAAAACAAAAACCACACTGCATTTGTTGTAAGTCAAGGAAGTAAGCATCCATTCAGCAGAAAAGTTTTGGTGGTCCTGACATGCTGAAGTGTGGGCTCAGGGCAGGTTACTTTGGCCTCCTGTGCTTTCCAGAAGGCTGTCTGTCTAGCTACTCAAAGACTTTGGAACAGAGATGACTGCACCACAGGGCAACACTTCTTTGACTGTCATTTATAGTAAATGTGTCTTATTTCACTCACTCTAAAGCGTCCAGGCCTGAGTTCTTCCTCATGGCCACAGAAGTCCTTTAAGGTCTGTGTGATACAAGTGAGCAAAGAGCAGAGAAATAATGAGGGACATATCATGGACGGCCTTGTGTGTGTAGTGTGTGTAGTGAGGTCTGAGGCTTTCTCTCTGAGGCAGGGAATCATTTGAGCAAATAGCTCATGTTTTAATGGGATAATATTACCTGCAGTTTAGGGACCCAAAACAGTGTCACATGATTGACCCTGGTGTCCTGACTTGGTTCCTATGACTGGTGGTGCAGTCACATACAGTGTTGCTAGTGTGCTGAAGCCAAGGTGACAATCCACTCCACAAAAGGCTGCCCCTAGTGTGTTCAGTTACAAGTTTACCTGTTTAGATGGACTTTACATTTTATTTTCTAGCTTTAACTAAACTAATCTCCAGAAAATGGACAAGAAGTTTAAAAGTTTTCTGCCAAGAAACTATGGATTAGGGATATTATTAATAATGCAAGCTCCAGCAATCAAGATGTAAATGGCATTGCCAAGAATTACCTTATGCTACATCAGGAGGTGGAAGGTGTGTGTGTATGTGTGTGTGTGTGAATATATGAATATATGTGTGTATATATGTATATGTGTGTGTGTGTGTTAATTACCTCATTTTGAAATTTATATATTTGTGCATATTTTATAATGTACATGATATTCTAATAGTATGTATATCATTTATAAAAAATATACATATATTGATGATGCATATTTCAGAGTTCCTTTTTGTTATGTTCTTTAAGAAAGTGTCTTAATTAGAACTCTTGGGTGGATTGAGCTAGGAAGCTGATTAAGCAGACATGGTAGTTAGGGTTATGCAGTGTTGGTGACTTTATCTTCTATTTTTGTATGATACCCTATCTCCAAAACTTTAATTAAGCCTTCAGGCATCATTTCTTTATGTCACTTCCTCTCTACCTATAGCCACTGACCCAAGAGTTGAGGATACCACAGAGAACTCTCCAGTCGAGGGGACAAACTGGCATTAAGTTAAGCATAAAATTGTGTCAGATGCCAGAGCAGAGACCAGGGGAACACAGCAAAGAGATACCTAACCCAGTCTTTGGGGATCAAGAGGCTTCCTAGCTGGGCTCGGTGGCTCAGCCTGTAATCCCACGCCTTTGGGAGGCTGAGGTGAGTGGATTACCGGAGCCCGCGGGTTCGAGACCTGCCTGGGCAGCAAGACCTCATCTCTACAATAAATCAAAAAATTAGCTGGTAGCACATGCCTGTAATTCCGGCTACTCGGAAGGCTGAGACGGAAGGATCGCCGGAGCCAGCCCAGCAGGTCAAGGCTGCGGTGGCCGGGAGCGGCCACTGCACTCCAGTCTGGCGACAGAGTGAGACTCCAACTCAAAAAAAAAAAAGAGGCTTCCTGAAAGAAAAGATAAAAAAAGAAAAGATGCCTAAACTGAGACCTGAAGGATGAACAGGATTTAGCCAAGCAAAAAAAATCAGGGCGGGGAAGTGGCTATTAAGACGACCAAAGCCACCTCTGATTGTTTCTTCCTTCAGAGAATCAAGACTAAGAAATGCATGAATAGGATACCTGGATATGAGAGAAAAATCCATATATCTTTAATTTTTTTTCTTTAGAACTTCTGTGCTCTTGTTGTATCTCATTGTGCCAATGTCTTCCTTTCTGAATGCTTAGCCTTCCAGAATAATGCCAGTAATGATGTCCATAATAACAGTTACCACCAATATGGTTTAGTAAGTTCTAAGTGCCTCACATACCTTAATTTATTTAATCCAAACAACAATCCTATGGGCTATGGGCTATGTAGTATTGTATCCCATTTTACTGATGAGAAAATGATACAAAGGAGTGAAACAACTTGTCCTAGGTCTTACTGCCAACAAGGGGCAGAGCTAGGAATCAAACCCAAGCAATCTAGTTTTAGAATCTGAGTTCTTGCCAGGTGTGGTGGCTCACACCTGTAATCCCAGCAGTTTGGGAGGCTGAGATGAGAGGATTGCCTGAGCGCAGGGATTTGAGACCAGCCTGGGCCACTTGGCGAGACCTCATCTCTACAATAAATCCAAAAAAATGATGCGTACCTGCGGGTCCAGCTACTTGGAAGGCTGAGGAGGAAGGATCACCTGAGCCCAGCAGGTCGAGTTTGCGGTGGCCATGAGTGTGCCACTGCACTCCAGCCTGGGCAACAGAGTGAGACTCTGACTTTAAAAAAAAAAAAAGAAGAATCGCAGTTCTTCATCACTATATGCCATTGCCTCCCAATTAACCATAATTCTCCTTCTCAATTTCTTAATTCAGAAAATATTTACCAAGTTTCTTTTATATGGCAGTTGCAGAAGTCCATATTACTCAGATTGAGGATTGCAAGGCAGTGAAACCTTAGGTGTTTGGTAAGACAACAGAAAAAAAAGATTTTCTAGAAGAATTCAATCAATGAATATTGAATACCTAATCTCTACAAAGCTTTGAGTGCACCATTGTAAGCTATTGCACTAAAGTTATAATAAATTTTGAAGACTTGCCAGGTGTGGTGGCTCTGTAATTCCAGCACTTTGGGAGGTAGCAGCGAGAGGATTGCTGAGCCCAGAGATTCAAGACCAGCCTGAGCAACATGGCAAGATCTTGTCTCTATAATAAATAAAAAAACTAGCCAGATGTGGTGGCACACACCTCTGGTTCCAGCTACATGGAAGGCTGAGGAGGAAGGTTCATCTGAGCCCAGCAGGTTGAGGTTGCGGTGGCCATGAGTGTGCCACTGCACTCCAGCCTGGGCAACAGAGTGAGACTCCAACTAAAAAAAAAAAAGAAAACGTTGAAGATTATTATTTGGAATATAAATTAATATATAAATATAAATTTTAGTGGTTAAAAAGTAAAAATAAAAATTATAGTGGGAACTGGAAATGCCAACTGGTAAATGCTAAAAATGTCCAAAAAATTGGTATATAAATATTAGTTGAAAGGGGTAAGAATTGGGGGTGTGGGGAGAAGAAATTTAAAACTTTATTTTTATAGATTAATTTATATTATCTAATAAATAATCTTATTTAAATATCAAGGTATTCATATACTTGATGAAGACAAAATTGTACATGATAAACAAAGTACCTAGACTACATTACATAATTCTCAAAATACGCTGTAGTTATTTGTGCTTAATATATGTCCTGTCTTATTTTTAGCTCCTTATAAAATTGATAGAGAAATTTCATCACTTCCTTCTTGCCAATATAAATTATTTTGAACTTCTTCACTATTTCTGACCTCTCTGTATCATCTTAAAGATTGCATTGCCTTAGAAAGACTGATAGAGTTCACAGCTCTGGTCCAAAAGTAGTTTCATCTTTCACAGAGATTAAGATTGATGATTTTCATCTTGGCATATGAAAAACTAGAGTATTTCATCATCTTTTTTTCCTCATGAGCAGTCAGAATGTCAGAATGCCAACCTGGCTTTGCCTAGAGACAGTAGGATCAAGGAATTGAGTTAAATATTTCCTTGGTAACAGTGGTGTAGGCACCACTTTATTGATTATTGTCTGCATACCTATTTACATTATTGACAAAGAAAAAATGATCTAGATTCTGTTGCTGAAATCAATGTGTTTTCCACTATTGTTCTCCCAAGCTGACACTGGCCTCCCCACACTGACCCTTCAAGGACGGGGATCAGGTCTATTTATCTTTTTGCCTCCCATCACCTAAGATGGTCCCTCACCTAGAAGCTAGTAATAAGTGTTTATTGAACGGATGAATGAATGGATGGACAGTGAGATCGTTTGTACTGAAGATCCAACCAATTCCTAATTAGTAAGAGAAGGAGGAAACAAGGAAAATCAGCCAATTACTATTCTTTAACAGCCAGACATAGTCCTGAATACACAATGAAATTTGTGTTGTCTGAGATTCACCATCCTAGGATCATGTGTTATATACACAGCGGGTTCACAAAATTTAAAAGCAGACACATGAATGAATGTAGTTTGTAACACTTCAGAAAATAATCTTTCCTGAGACTTAGTTGAGTCTTCACTGGTCATTTTGTCATGATCTACTTTTTTTTTTTAGAAGACTTAATTATTTTCTATTTTTGTATATTCCACTGTCCTCAAAATGACTTTAAAAATGACCAGTTTCTGGGAGTACTTGAAAGCATGTACAAAAAAAATTATAAGTCAGTATATACTATATGAATTTCTTTTCTTTCTTTTTTTTTTCTTTTTTGAGTTGGAGTCTCACTCTGTCACCCAGACTGGAGTGCAGTGGCATGCTCCCGGCCACCACAGCCTCAATCTGCTGGGCTACAGTGATCCTTCTGCCTCAGCCTTCCAAGTAGCCGGAACCACAGGCGCATGCTACCACACCTGGCTAGTTTTTGATTTATTGTAGAGATGAGGTCTCGCCAAGTTGCCCGGGTGGGTCTCGAACCCACGGGCTCAGGCAATCCACTCGCCTCAGCTTCCTAAAGTGCTGGGATTACAGGCTGAGCCACCGAGCCTGGCCACTATATGAATTTCATAAGCATGGTACAAACAAAAATATTACTGAATTCTGAAGTGAACAAACCGCTTCTGTCTTTGATGATCAGAGAAGTCTTTAAGGATTCAGTGCATATTAGCATACTCCCTAATGATCCATCTTTACTTCCAAACCTGGGACTTTGTGTGGCATTAGTTCTTCCATCAAAAGCAATCCCCTCAGTCAATATGAGTATGTATTCCTAGTTCTAAAAATAATTTTGGTAAAGTGAGGGACTAAATTCCTTTACCAAAAAATCAGGAATTTAAGGTTTGTAATCTCTAGAGATAGAACAGTATTTAGCACATGGCAATTGCTAGAAAAATGGTGACTTGAGCTGGGTACAGTGGCTCATGTCTGCAATCCCAGCACTCTGGGAGGCAGAGGTGAGAAGATTGCTTCAGCCCAGTATTTCAGCCTAGGCAACTTGAGGAGATCTCATCTCTACAATAAATCAAAAAATTAACTGGGTGTGGTGGCACATGCCTTTAGTTCTAGCTACCTGGAAGGCTGAAGCGGAAGTGTTGTCTGAGTCCAGCAGATCAAGGCTGTAGTGGCCATGAGCATGCCACTGCACTCCAGCCTGGGTGACAGGGTGAGACTACAACTTAAAAAAAGAAAAGAAAAGAAAAGAAAGAAAGAAAGAAAGAAGAAAAGAAAAATGATGGTTTAAGGAAAAGCTACCCCTTTGTCCCTTTGAATAGCCCAATCCCATCAGAATGTCAGTCATCTTGCTGGTTGGAGCCTTATCTTTTCATTTTAACTCTTAAATTTATATTCCCAGCCGGGCTTGGTGGCTCAGCCTGTAATCCCGTGCCTTTGGGAGGCTGAGGTGAGTGGATTGCCTGAGCCCGCGGGTTCAAGACCTACCTGGGCAGTGAGACCTCATCTCTACAATAAATCAAAAAATCAGCGGGGCGTGGTAGCACATGCCTGTAATTCCGGCTACTTGGAAGGCTGAGGCGGAAGGATCACCAGAGCCCAGCAGGTCGAGGCTGCGGTGGCTGGGAGCGGCCACTGCACTCCAGTCTGGGCGACAGAGTGAGACTCCAACTCAAAAAAAAAAAAAAAAATTATATTCCCAACTTTTAGCTGTGGAATAATTTGAATAACTTCAAAACATCTCTTATTAAGCACTTACTATGTCTAGGTTCATTATTTTTTTTCATAATCAATATTTTTTATTATGGTTTTGTGGGGTACAGTTAAGGGTTAGGTGTACAATTACATTTCATTCAGGCACCCTGTAGGTTCATTATTAAGTGGTGACATTTTCATCACATTTTTGTGTGTCAGGGGGTCTCAGTGCATTGCTTAGGCTGGAGTGCTGTGGCATGATCATGGTTTACCACAGCTTCTATTTACTGGGCTCAGGAGATTCCTCTACCTCTTGTGTAGCTGTGACTATAGGTATGCGGAACCGCCCTGGCTAATTCTTTTGACTGTTTTTGGAGACAAGATCTCGCAATGCTGCTTAGGCTGGTCTTGGATTCCTGGGGTCAAGCATTCCTCCCACCTTGGCCTGTCTCAAAGTGCTGGAATTACAGGTGTGAGCCATTGTGCTTGGTTTTATTTATACCTCTTACCACATTCCTTGTACATCCTTTTAAAATAGTGTATACTACCTGGCACTCTAATTGTTTATATGCCTTTCTTTCCCACCTCTCAGAACACCTTGAAGACAAAAGTCTTGCACCCCTAGCTGCAAATGCATGGCATGGTGCATAATGGTTGCTTTATTAAATGTTTATAGTCTCTGAGTGGGTGGGTGAGTAGTAAACAACAGTGACAGACACGTATCAAAGAACTCTGGTCCAAGGCAGAATAGAAGAAATCCTAGGTAATATGTTAATAGTCCGTAGCTACTAAAAGAATGGAAATAGTCATTATAGGGATGATGGTTTCCTTCTAAAGTATTAATCCAGGGGCATTTCTTCAAATTTATCTATTTAGTTCAAGAGCAAGTTATCTGTCTAGAGGGCCACCAGAAAAAATTAATGCTGACGGGTATTTGAAGGCAAAACCTAAATCAGAGTACTTCATTTTCATCCTCCTGAGAATAAGCTACAAGAAACGAAGACAGTTCAAATAAGAGTTGTTACTTTTTACCTGCGATAGATGAACATGGACCCTTTATTTATATCTACTCAGGATCACCTGTCCTATGCCAAACTGGATACAATGTAAACTGCTCTGCCAATCTGGATACAATGTAAAAGCACTGTGACCTATGTGAACACAATTCTAGCCTCTTAAGTTTCTTCTCATCAGATGATGTCCGTCTTGAAATTTAAAATAAATTAATTGTAATGGTTCTCAATGCCTTCAGTCTTAGCCAATATTTTGTAATTTCCCTTTTATAATCATAAAATGAAATTCATAAGCAATGTAAATACTCACATCATTTATATACCATTTAAAGGAAAAATGAACAGTAAACAATTTATAATAAAATATTGTGTGTAAAATCCTGGTCATAACTGTAATAAAAGACACAGCAACACACTGACAGACATAACTCAGACATTGCTGAGAAGATGACAGCTTACTAATGGAGACTTCTGTTCATGTGTGGTGGTGCTATCAGTGACTTGGGTATCCAACATGAATTTTCTTGGTGAAGTTCTGGAAAACAGCAGCAAAATATGGCCATTCCTTGATATACAGGATAGTGGCCTTCCTATAAGATTCAGGACATATTAAAAACCTTGGAAGATTTCTACATGTTTATATGTAAAACAAAGTTAAGTTCTGGACTCAGGAAATTATAAACAGAGTTTTCCTTCCATGAGTGTCTAGCAGAATATGTGAAAAACATGTGAAATAGCAGGACAATTATTCATTGTGAAGGACTTTCTTGAGCATTGCAGGACATTTGGCAATTCTGGTGATGTCCTCTAAATGCCAGTTAAGTGTCGTCACAATCATTGGGAAACCCAGTGCCTCATCTCAGCAATTTCCAAAGCCTCCCCTAGGGGGCAGTACCAACCCTACCGAGAACGGCTGCTTTAGAGAAAGGGATACTATACATTCTGTGACCTCTCTCTGTTCCTGTCCTTTTCCCCTCTTAAAAGTGCATAGGGAGGTGAAACTGAAAGAGTAACCCCTATTAACTCAAGAACTTCCTTTCTCAGCTCCCCTCATGTTTCCTCCTTTCTTTGTGTTCTACCCTTTAGTCATAGCACTCCCCAGGCTTTGTAAAAAATCTTCCGGTTGCAATTCTGGCTCCTCCATTAGAAAAAGAGCCTCTTGTCCTGTCATTCACTTTCAGCTATATGTCCTCAAAGTGTAGCTTCAGGCCTGGCATAAAGTAAATGTTGTTGGCTGATTAAATGAAGAGTGGATATCACTGAACTGCTAAACTCTGCCCAAAAATGTCATCAAAGAAAACTTCAAAGTTTACAATTTAAATTAAATTATTTTTCAATACAGAATAAATACAATACACCTTAGAAGACAACAATTAGATGAACTATTTCCCAGTCTGTAAATTAAAAGAGAAAATTGGAAATGAGATGAGTAGAAGCAGATACACAGGTTCCCTTAATAATCTATTTATGATTGCGATTGGATTTATGATTGGGCTTTGCAAATGCTAGTTTTTGATACTCTTATCCTTAAAGTTCAGTGGCACATTAGTGTGGTAGGGGCTTTTAGAAACCTCTTCAAAACATATGTCACAGTTAAAATGTTCCAGTTTGTTAATGCAAAACGCTGTGCTCAGCACTTGCAGCTGAAACCGCAAGCTTTTGCTGTTATTACAAAAAGCAGAAAACTTTCCACCATGGGAAGCCCCTTACCCCAAAGCCAATGTAAAACATAAAAGCTGAGGCCCGACTGTATCTGGGCCCAGCCTTTGCAACTGGAGTCCGCTGGGCCAAACGCCGGCGTTCCGAAAATAAAGGCAGCTTCCTTCTTACCAGCCTCGGTATCACGGTCTCTCTAATTTGTTTTCCCACAACATTAGTATTTAAAATATATTAAAATTATGTTTTGAGAACTTTATAATATTCTTTGGGGTATATGAGATTAATCCCTTAATATCTCTGGACCAGAGTGGAGAATAACCAATATCTGATCCATTCAGCTGGTAAGTCTAGCCATGCAGGCATCAACGCACTTTACTTCCTTTGAATATATTCTGTGTTACATGTTCTGTTTCTCAGGCTATGTACTAGAAATCAGAGAAAAATGTGATATGGTTTCTGATGCTGGGTGGGGTGCAGTGCAAAATTCATGGATTCTTTGGCTCATTTCTAAAATGAAGCTTAGGGTGGTCAGCAAAATTTTCAAGCAAAGTTTATTTAGAAAATAAATTAGAGGGAGGATGGGAGAATGGGGATTCATCTCCCCAAAGTAGAGGAGGGAGCCAAAGCTAGGAAACATGGCAGCCAAGGCTCAGGAGCCTCATGGAGACACCAGAGTTTAACAGAGCAGTGGCGGTTGCTGTTTGAAGTCAAATGCCTTCTAAACCTTTCTTTTGATGGGGTCAGGCTGCCGTGGTGATTGGGTGGTGGTTTTTCCACATCATCACGAAAGGGCAGTTAGGTGTAGGTACTGACCTCAGGCAGATGGGTGGGTTAGTCACATGACTGCTGCCATGGTGATAGGGTCTGTGTCAGGAAGGTCAGGAAGGGCTGATTAGATTAACTTGTTTACAAAACAAGCTGGGGAGAGGATGGGAATGAGCCCTTTACCTTCAACAGGGTACCTAAAGGATTTTTAGTGATCATGAGTTGAAAGTTTGGGCTGTCCTGTTCTTACATCTGATGGGATTTTCTTTTGGTTGACTGAGGGGGTGGGGTAGGCTACCAGCTTGGCTTGCAGAAAAATGTAATTTTAAAAATCTCTGAACACTTCTTAAAACTTACCTATGGGAAATTTATCTATCTATGTCTACCTGTGCTTGCTACCCTGCCTCAGTTTCTACCTTCCAACAGGCAAAGAGAAAATGGTAAAAAGAATGAGGACACAGTGTGATATGAGACATTGTTGTGGAGGCATAGAAAGCCACTGATTGCCTCAGGATGATTTTTAGAGACTTCACACAGGAATAGACATTCATCTGTGTCCTGGAGAATACTGGTGGGCAGACATGGAAATACACTGCTTAGATGAGTCAAGAAAGGACTACTTGCCCAGCTGTGTGGAGTGTGGCTAGCTGACAGCTTCCAATGGTTAGTGCCTTCAGGATCTGTCCCCACATTGGAGCAGAAGTCACACTCTTCGTGGTGTTACCGAAATGCCAGGGGCTCAGTTGGGGTCCCATTGCTTGTTGCACAAAAAGCAGTTGAGTTGAGTACGGCCAGAAAAGCAGCCTTTATATTTGGGTGCTATCAGCCAAAGAGAACAGGAGATGTTTTCTCAAATCTGTCTACCCATCCCACTGAAGTCAGAGATTTGTATAATGGGGTAGGAATGTAGAAAATAACAGGGAGTGGTAAGGAAGAGGAGTTGGTAAACAGGAATCTGGGAGGAGTCTGGCCTCTCATTGATGAGTTTCAGCTTCTTTATACTATAGGCCTGAAGGTTGGTTTCCTGAGAAAATAACTCAGATAAGATGAATGTAACTACAGGCTTTAACATCTGGAGGTCATTTTCTATATTTATATTAAAAACAAAGCAAAAAAAAAAAACAAAACAAAACTGTAACCCTTAGTTCTATGAGGATGTTGGGCCAGTTTCAGTGGGAAAGTGAGCAAGGTGGTAAGGTGGTAATAGTCTAGCCACTCCTTTCACGGGCAAGTTTTGTTCTGGAGTTTCCATTAGGCTGATAGAGACTGTAGGGAGAAGAGAAACTTCTCTCTACCCTCTGGAGGTTTGCTAATTGAGTCTTCTGAAATAAATGGACAATCTAACAGGAGAAAAGGCTTACAAATTTATTACATGCATAGGGCATCACAGGAAAATGAGTACCCAATAACCAAATGAAATTTAAAAGCTTATATATCCTTCTTCATAGGGGAGAATGAAGTAGGGGACTGTAGGCACTTTTAGAGGAAGAGCAAATGATTTTTAGGAGAGAGGAATGGGCCTGAAAGTAGATTGTAGTCTGGCACAGAGTTCCTCTGGGTTCTGGGTGTGGTAACAATTCTAGTCTTCTTGACTGAGTTAAAGCTTCCCTGTCTTATGAGACTACAGGGAAGGAGCTCAACATAATTGAAGAAGCTTCCCTTAATCAGAAAAGGGAAATTCAGAGAAAGCCCTTCCCTGTGCTTTAGGAGAATTAGTGGGGTGAGAGACAGTGGTTGGGAGAAGGTCAGAAAGACCTTGGTTCTAAGGCTGATACTTTTTTTTTTTTGGAGTTGGAGTCTCACTCAGTTGCCCAGGCTAGAGTGCAGCGGCGTGCTCCTGGCCACCCCAGCATCAACCTACTGGGCTCAGGCGATCGTTCCATCTCACCCTTCCAAGTAGCCAGAACTACAGACACGCAGTACCACGCTTGGCTAATGTTTTGATTTATTGTAGAGACGAGGTCTCGCCAAGTTGACCAGGCTGTTTTCAAGCCCGCAGGCTCTGACAATCCCCTCACCTCGGCCTCCCAAAGTGGGGGGATTACAGGCTTGAGCCACCGCGCCCAATCTAAGGCTGATTCTTTAGCTCGAAGTACTAAGCAGGTCAAAGTGCCATGCTTTGGAGTATCATTTTCTGAGCCCCAACAGGATCTTGTTATATCTGCTTAGTAAATAAATAGCTACTTTTACCCAGTCCTGTTTCTACCCCTTTTCTTTCACAGGCATTACTTCCTAATAAAACTTTTACATTTCCAACTTCCATCTAACATCTGCTTTTGGAAGGTCCCAACTGATACCAGTAGGAAAAAGCTTGGTGCAAGAAGAGCATGTTAGGCAAAGGGAATAACATGAGAACACAGAGGCAGGCAAGCATAGCCTGGTCAGGAAGTTGGGATGAGTTTGGTGTGGGAAGGGTATAGGAAATGAGGATACTCCACGCTGGATCCAGAAGGTGAGACATCGGGAATGAAAATGTTCTGATGTGGAACTTTCTTTCTGAAAAATAAAGAGCCATTAAACTTTAAGTGAACCGTTTTCAGTGGAAAGCAGAGAGCGATTAAAGGAGGAGATACACAGAAATGGTGCCAGATTTTATCAGAGTATCTGTCTGTTTAGTACTTTATTTATAAAGCAGCACTTATTTTTCTTAATTTTTTATTGCCTAAGGAATTTTTTTCTGCCCTCATGAATGGAGGTGAAACATTAGTGTTTCATGTCCCACATGGAGAAAGAAATTTTGTTCACATAACATGGAGGAGAATTTCATCTCCCTTTTTGAGATCAAAAAACACCAAACACCCCTGGGACCATTAGAGATTATATTTCATTTGTAAGACCTTCTGGGTTGCTGTGATTCTTCATGTCAGTTTGAGGTTATTTCTTTTTCTTTATGTTTGGTCATTATCTCAATTGCCCAGTCTCTTGGAATCCGTTTTTGTTTCTCCAACTCATATGCATTAAAATTTGGTCTGATTTCTCATCTCCTTTGGATACGTTTGTATCATTTACCATTTACTGACAAATATGAGTTTCACTATCCGTTTTCTTTTTTTCTTTTTTTGGATGTACAAACATTCTTAACTGAAACACTAAGACCAGGCTTATTAAGTGTTTGCTCTTAGACATTTTCCAGGAATCGGAGATATTATTTCTCTTTACCATTAAAAAATTTTTTATTTAATGAATAGAATTTTAGCAACGCAAGGTGACTTCGAAATGTGCTTTTACATGTGTTTATATTAACATTCAAATAATAATTTCAAAGGTTAAACGTCATGATCCATCTTTTCAAGCCATCTACTTAATTCTAGAGTCATTACATCACCTACTTCCCTTATGCCATTGATTTATGTTTCTTGCAAACTGCTGAGATTAGGCAGCAGCATTTTTTTTTTTAATATATATATAACATTCTCTGTACTATGAAACTGTTTCAAAAGGTGGTGGCAAAATACCTGTAACATAGGACAAAATTGGCTACTCATTTGTGTGGATCCATGCATATCCAATGCCACATATATATTTGGGATTCTCATAATACTAGAAGAAAACAAAAAGTTTTAACAGGTCTTTATTTTTCTGTGGTAAAAATATCAGGGCATCTCCAGATGGCAGTAACACTCAGATCCCATGATGTGTTTGTGTTTAATATTGAGAAATGCAAAGGAGCTCTTAGAATTTTCTTAGGGACCTCATAAAATTTTCGGCTTTCCAAATTAGCTAAAGTCTATTCAAAATGTACTGTGAAGAATTGGCAATCTTAAGACCTCCAAATATCTATTTTAACATTATTTGCAGATACTAAAAAATAATTGGGTGAGATACTTTCAAATAATTAGCATGTCTTTTCTGGTAATAATTCTGGTAAGTTTTTAGCATGTCTTTTAAATTTCTTTTCAGAGATATCAAATTGAGTGATTCTTTTCCCATTTCATTGAGAGGAAAACTAGTGTGCATATACTCATATAGCTTTGCTATGGTAATAGGACCTGTTGGAAAATGGCACTAGATTAGATTGCATGTTCCTTTTTATTGGCCAACCCTGGATTCTTTTCTGTAAATCACACTATTCCGTGCAAGAAAGTAAACTCACTTACTTATGAAAAATGATATATTTTACTCTAGCTACATTTGGGCTGCTCCCGAGGAGAATATTACCATTTTTATATTTGCAATGGTTCATTTTTAAAGGAAAATGTATCACACATTTTAAAAATGAGTTAAACTGTTTCTACTGTTAATGGCAATCCACTATTATGATATTCATATTATAAAAGCCAACTATTAGTCAAAAATATAGTTTGATGAATGTAGTATGTTTATAAATTGAAAATAATCATTTCATTTCTTCCATAGTAAATTTGCTTTAAATATTAGTTTATTATATATGTTGGCTTGTATTACAAATATTTCCAGTAAGCAAACACAAATCATTTTTATATTTAGCAGTTAAAATGTATCTTAACTTGACCATTAAATCATCTATTAAATATTCAATTAAAGTGGATTTTGATCCATTTTTAAAAATTAGTGGTCAGGTATTCGGGAAAACAGGCTCATAAGATTTTTCTAAAACACAATTCACTTCATTCCTTGTTCTGTATATTTTGTCAGAGAACGCCTTAATGTAACAGAAATCAGATTTAGTGTGTATTTTTACACCAAATCAAATTGTGCAGGCGCCACCCTCAGCTTTCTCCAAAACATTATAAAGGATAAGATTCCACCATGATATAGCTTAAGAAAGCAGTACAACCCTGGAAGAAGTCCATGCATAGAAAGCAGAGCTACAGGAGTAGGTTTTACTGGAAAACCTCATGTCCCATAACACCATCACGAGCTGGATCTAAAAAATAAGTTTACTTTGCTGAGTTCTGTCTTCTTCTGGAATCTGTATGTGAAACATATATGATTTTCCCTAGTTATTCTGTAGGCATAAATCACAAGTATAAAAGGTACTAAAAAATGTAAGAATGAAGCTGCAGTACAGTAGTGACTAATGGTACAAAGCACTTAGATGCTCTAGTTATAACAACTATATGAAGAGGGTGAAGGTATCATAAGTCATTTTATATATTACAATTGGCAGGTTTCCCTTCCTACTTGTATTGAATATGGTCTTACTTCTTCTGTTCTCTCTGCCCAATCCTCATTTTCCAAATTCACATACCGTAATTATAAATTTTAAAAATTAATATATTATTTTAATGTGCAGCAGTAATTCAAAATTATTAATTCCTTGTCTCAAATCTAGAAATGAAAAAGTCAAGTAAACCTTCATATAATTTTTCTAATGTAAAATGCAACTTTAGATCACAAGCTCCATGATTTTCCATTTTTGATTGCTAGAGGTAAGAGCTGTGTTCTGTCTTCGTACACATAGTTGCATAAATAGCAGAAAGTTATTTAAAAAATTTATTCTACTCTGTGAAGTGAGATAGTTTGTATTCACCTTCATATGGGATCTACTATACAGCCACAATTGAGAATTTGCAAAATATTAGAAAAACTAAAGCTCAGGTTCATCAATAACTTCCAACTTACATATAAAACACAAAGCCTTCTCATTCTTACCAATGACTTGATTCCTTTTTTTATTTAAGAAATTATCTAGATTGATGTTTTAAAACTCTAGTAAACATCTGAATCTTTTGTAAAAATTAGACAATCAACAAAATAGACAAATCTTTATCTCCTTGGCTTATTTTTCCAATAACTTAATGTGTTACAAAGTTAAACACTGAAATCAAAGATGTTTTGTTGAATTATGAGTTTTAAAATTAAGACAGCTGGATGACAGTCATATAAACTTTGGGTCTCAACATCTAATTCATTTTGGTGTATTGCTTTGCATACAATATAGTGAAACAATTCTGACTCATTCTGGTAAGCAGACGAGTACTTCAGTAGTGCTTGTTCAATTTTACATGAGCCAAAAAAAAAAAAGTGTGTGATTCTTCTGGTAGTTCGTTTAGCACGATGATTGAGTAATCATGTGTGAGAAATCATGTGTGCATGTGTGAGATGTGCCACCCTTGAACCTTGTTACAATCTGGGCACATTGCCCGTCTGACAATTAAAAAAAAAAGTGCTTAGTACTAACACTAAACACACATAAACACATACCCTCTCTAATCAATGATACATATATAAATTTAAATATAAGCACAGAGATTAATCTTGGATCTGCACAAAACAGTTATTTAAAAACATAAATCAAGGTATTCATGATTTCCAAGTTAATTAAATACTAGTAGGACAAATATGCATTTTCATCACAATTATTATTATTTTGTATATTTTTTATTTGGAGTCTCATTCTGTCTCCCGGGCTGCAGTGCAGTGGCATGATCAGGGCTCAGCTCAGGCGATCCTTTCACCTCAGCTTCCCGAGCAGCTGATACTACACGTGCACACCTCCACGCAAGGCTAACTGTTTGATTTTTGATAAAGATGAGGTCTCACTATGTTGCCTAGGATGGTCTTGACTCCTGACCTCAAGCAAACCTCTTGCCTCGGCCTCCCAAAGTGCTGGGATTACAGTCATTAGCCACCACACCTAGCCTTAATCACAATTCTTTAACAGTAGCTAAACAATTACTTAAAACATTTAAGGATTTAAAGCGATTTTTTTAAAATTCTGAATCAGATAATTATGTAATTCCCTCTTAGAAAGACTAAGATTCTATGGAATGCAGGTTGGAAACTGCTGGACAGGGTTATGAGGACAGAGGTGGTATTGTTCTGCACACCCCTGAGCAACTAGTATAAAATTATGGCAGCAGAACAAATACTTGTTTAATTACCTCAATTTTATTTTTATAATGTCCACTGTTAGTTGTACATTTTAAAAAATTTTGTGATTTGGGTAACTAAGCTGTTGCCTTTTGCCTTGTTCAAGGCTCAAGTCATAAATCGCATACCATGTCATCCTGGAAGGAGCCCTTACATTCCCCAGTGCTCTGTAAGATGCCATGCTTCAGTTCAGTGCCAGTATGTGCCAAGTGAGCTGCTGATGTCCAGAGAGGAATTCCAGGAAATAGTTAGAGTGGGCCATTTTCCAATAATGCTCCCTGGCATGGACTCAGTCCAGGGCTCTTTTGCAAATGGCCATTACACTGAGATCATGATGAGATTTCCTAGAAGTACACGCAATTCTTTTCACTAAAATTTTCTACTTCAAAACTTTTTTTTAAAAAATGGATGTTTTCTTCTGCATTCTTAATGTCATATAGCCCTATGTCAATACATTTTAGTGTTCCCTTAAGGTATGAAAATGTTTAATTCTCTTGAAGGTGTGCTTTTTCAAATTAAATTGTTATTTTAACTTTGCATTATTTTGTTTTAGATTTTAGACCTAAGTTATGCTGGCTTATTATGTCATATTCCAACATGGTTGAAGAGTATACAGCACTAAATTATTGATTATCTCTATTAATTCTGTCAGTCAGCTGCAGTCACAATTCATGGTGGGCAAATGTTGCAGTAAGTACTCCAGACATGTGGGCAGCTATCTTGGGTGGTTTTAAGTGAGACTGGCCTATCAGAGCCTGCTATAGCACCAGCCACTTGAGGGGATCTAAAGCACATGATATAATTTTATTGATAGATGTGATTGTCTTGTTACACAGGTTGAAGTTTGGGTGCAAAGAAATAACAGTCAGTTCCACGTTGGGCTAAAGACTGACTCCAGCTGTTGGTCCCCACCCTTTGATTATTCTGTTATAAGCATTTAATATATACCTGATTTTGAAAATTTAAAGGTAGGGGGAGTATTTAGTCTTAGTGTAGTACTTAGCATATGAGTGGTACTCAGATAACAGGGCTCATAGAATTTTTGAATCAAGATCATTTAAAGATCATTGGTAAAGTCCTTTGTTTTTCTGTCCAGAAAGGCCTAGTAACTTGCCTAAGATCACACAGCCAGTTAATGGGTGAGGAGTATTCACACCTGATCCTTTTCAACATTTACAGATTTTTTTTTTTTAATGACTTGGTGATCCCCATTTAGTATGTCTCCTTTTCCTTCTGTCCAGTCCAGATTAATGTTTTCTCTGTTAAATGGCAGATGAACCACACACCAACAAATGTGAAAGGTAATTTGTATCCTTGTAAGTCCTACTTGATGGACTTAGAGCTTGTAGGTTTAGGTTAGCTATAAAAGGAACTTCAACAACCTAAAAGCTTAAAAAAAAGGATGTTCTTCTTTTTTCCCTTTCTTTGTAGGCTTCCATCTTATTCCAGCAAGACTATTACTAATTCTGGTTAATGTATAATTTGAGTAACCTGTCCTAGAGACAACCGTCTTTAATAGCTAAAGAGATCCTGTAAAAACAAATCCATTCATATTAACCCTTCTACTAAAAACCCAGTGATGCAGTGCCCATCTGGGGTTCTTCTTAGGCTCAATTAAACATTCAGACTAATTAAACATTCAGACCACACCTGTACCTGTCTGTTCTGAAGGACAGCAATCAGGAACCACAGCTCACCACAGCAGCAGGCTTTCCTCATCAGAAGTCCTTATAATAGTCCAGCAGTTCAGCTATAGAAGTCATGCCACTGACAGCCTTATATCTCTTGCAACAATTGCATACCTAGGTCTGTTCATAGGGAAACTAATGAAATTGGGCTTTTATGGTTCATTTATAGTCCCTTCCGGTCCAGATGCAATTTACCAATAAGGAGTCATTTTTACTATCATTAATGTCACCTTGAGACTTAGTTGATATTCTATCTGTATCAAATTACCAAGGGAGTCCAGCTAGAGTTAACCAAAGGTCAAGTTCTTATGTAGAAAGGGAAAAGGGAATTTTTGTTTTATTTTATTTCTTTAAGCACACATGGCTTTTCTGTTAGGATACAGTGCAACTTATTTAAATGATTCACAAGGATCATTTACAAGTGGGCTTTGGATGCCTCTCTAGTCTTATCTCTACAACTCAGCCAAACAAAACCCTTCTTGTTTTCTCCAAAGGACCTATTATCTCCACTTGGTTCTTCACACATGCTGTTCTATCACTCATTTATTTATTTAGAAAAAGTTTTGAGTGTCTTTCTTGAACCAAGCACTGGGCAAGGATATGAGGATACAACAGTGAAAAAGACCCGCTGCCTGAAAGCCTTTCCCCTCTCATTGTTGCTTGAGAACTTCATGGCTTGGGCATCCTCTAAGAAGCCCTCTCTGTTCCACAGTACATGTTAGGTAGCCTATCCCATACTTCTGTCACAACACTGCCACATTGTTTTATTATGATCTGGTTTCTCATCTATCCCCAAAGAGATTGTGAGCTCCTGAAGGGAAGGAAATGTGTGTAACTTAGTCACCATTACATCTCCTGTGCCTACATCAAGGCCAGGTACCCAGTAGATACTCAGTAAATGTTTGATAGACAAATAGATAAATGACAGGGAAGTCTAGAATTGCAATGTCATTTAAAACAGAAATAATTTACTTCTAAAGTTAAAATTTTAAGTCCTGTTACAAGTAATAGAGAAGATATTTTGAAAATAGATGGTCATTAAAATGTTTGATGTAGACAGAATTCTTTTTCTATTTTAAAAATTGTACTGCTAAATTTAAAAAGTAAAATAATATTATAGAAAATGGAATAAGTAAATTAGAAAATGTTGATCATCCAGAATCATATCACTAGAATAAAAACAAACAATTATAATTGAGTTATTCTTAGCAAGCCAGGCATGGTAGCTCACACCTGTAATCCCAGCACTTTGGGAGGGTGAGGGGGAGGACTGTTTAAGGCCAGGATTTCAAGACCAGTCTGAGCAACATAGTGAGACCCCATCTCTACAAAAATAGATAAATAAATTAGTTAGGCATAGTGGCACATACCTGTAGTCCCAGTTACTGGGGAAACTAAGGCAGGAGGATGGCTGAAGCTCATGAGTTCGAGGCTGCAGTCAATTATGACAGCACCTCTGCACTCCAGCGTGGGGAACAGAGCAGGACCCTTTCTCTCTTTAAAACAAAAAACAAAAAACAAGAAACACTAAAACTAAAGCAAATATTAACCTTAGTAAGCAAATAATGGGAGAGGAACAATAATGGCTTTAAAAACTCTGAAATGGATTTTTATTCTAACTTAATGTAGCTTTTTTTTTCCTTTTTTTTGAGTTGAAGTCTTACTTTGTCACCCAGGCTAAAGTGTAGTAGCATCATGCTCACAGCCACTGCAGCCTCAGTCTTCTGGGCTCAGGTGATCCTTTGGCCTCAGTCTTTCAAATAGCTGAAACTACACCAGCTAAATTTTTAAAAATTTATTTATTGTAGAGACGAGTCTTGCCAAATTGCCCAGGCTGATCTCAAACTCCTGGGCTCAGGCAGTCCTCTTGCTGCTGCCTTCCAATGTGCTGGGATTACAGGCATGAGCCACTACACCTGGCTTAATGTAGCTTTTTAAGTTTGACCTCGCAACTAAGGAAAAGAAATTGTTTCCCATTAAGGCATGATACCTAGATGAGTCTGTGAGAATAAACATTCTTTCCTGGAACTATTTTTTCTGAAATTTATCACATGAGTTCCAATATAAAGCAGTGCTAAGTCATACAGTAGAATGTACCTCCAGCCAGTTTTCTAAAAGGTACAAAATATGCTCTTAAACCTGACACTTTTTAATATTAACCTTCTGTAAGATCAAAGGACATGGTATTGAGTCATAGCTCAGAAGTCATGTCTTTGATAGACTAAGATAATGGGGTCCAAGACATTATTTTCTGATGGTCTGAGACTGCAGAGATAGAATTTGGAATAGTATAGGTAAATGGATAGCTAACGTGCCCATTTAGGCTTTTTCTCTCAAATATCAGATATCTTAAATGAGCTTTGGAGAGGTGCTGGACCATGTTCAATTTGCAATCAAATTCCCTTAATAAGCTTTTACAGTGCAGAAATTCTTCCTTGCTGATTAAAATAAAAGCCATAATTTTATGAGGCAGGTACTGACCAAACTTCTTGCATTAGGAAGGACAGCACACCCAAGAAAAGCCTGGATACCTCCTAATAGCTTCCTAGTCTTTTGAATGTGATCTTTTCAAGGTCAGATTTCTAGAAACTACCAAATCTTGGTCCTCTTTAGGTATATTCTGTCTGACTTAGTACTTTACAGAGAATAAAACAAAACAAAACAAAACAAAAAACAATTTCCAACATATAAAAACCAGAAGATTTCACAGAATATTCTGGATTTGTGGCTTCCTAAGAAACATAGGAAGAGAGGCCACACTGAAATACCATGTTCATGCAACAACAGTAACCTGGAGCTGAGTAGCAGTTGAGTTCCTTAGTTGGCAACTAAGGAAAAGAAATTGTTTCCTATTAAGGTATCCTATAGATATGCATCTGTGAGGATAAACATTCTTTCCTGGAACTATTTTTCCTGGAGTTTATCACATGAGTTTCAATACAAAGCAGTGCTAAATCACATGGTAGAATAGGTTGTAATAACCTTTTTGGAGTATGTGTTCTTCGAGTCATCTCAGTATACTTTACTCAGGTCTGTTTTATTCAATTTTCACTTGGTTCCTATAGGAATCTGAGCTTTTTACTTGCTCAACATTACAAAGAGGTTGTTTTTAGCTTAAAAACATCTCTTTGTGTATTTGTAGGGTTTGGGAAGGAAGGGAAAAAGAAAGGAATTAGTTAACATCTAAATGTTACCTAATAGATAATGAGCACTGTACAAGTTCCCTTGTCTACAAAAAAGGAATGAGACACAAGGAATACAGTAAGGTGTGTCCTATGCTTTGCAAAATAAGAGTGGCCGTCCTGGACACACCTGCTTATGGAGAGATTCAGAGGAGCTGGGGGCACTCTATCTTATTAATCTTTTCTGAACATCCTTGAAGTTTAATTTCAAAATGTTCATCTTACTTATATTCCAAGGGATCGGTAAAAGAAGCTAACAGCTGAATTCCTTTCAATCATGATTATGTTGGAAGATGTGGAGAGGCAAACCCTAGTTGAATTGCCCGCAGGTAAACACATACTTTGAGGTACAACCCTTTAAACACAGTCTAGATGGGAGTTAGACATCTGATTAACTATAACACATTGGCATTAAGCACTATTTTAGGGGTGTAATTAAGTGTAGTCTCATGGATGAGGGGGAAGATCAGGATAAAAGTTGGGATGGGGCCAGTTTGTGAACAGTTTTATATGCCATACTGTAGATACTAGGAAGTTTTCAGATTTATAATTTAGGTGTTTCTCAGTTTGGTAGATGGATCAAAGATCAAAGGGACTAAAGCCAAGAGACCAATTGTCTCAGTGGATTCCACCAATGTCTTCTTTTCAATCCTGCAGAAGTTGTTAGCTCTTAGTTCTACCCTATGAGATAGTAGAATGAGTTAAGTGATTGCATAGGTTTAAGATTAACTATTAAATATTTCTTTGTGTTATGGGCATTAACAACAGCTGTGAAAATGTGCAGGCTAACACTAATCCAATCATGGCCATCAATACTCAGCTTTACATTGTTTTATCATTCTCAAGTTTTACCAGAATTCCCCATTTACCAAAATTTTAGGAGCACAAAGATTCTTTGTACTTTACACACATTATCTAACTTAGTTTTGCTAATAACTTTGTGAGCTAGGAACTGTTATTTTCATTTTACAGATAAGAAAACTGAGTTCAGTCTCCTTCCTACAATATATAACCTGTCTGCACTAAAGAAAAAAAAATACACAGATACGGTTATATCATTCAGATATCAACACTTTAAGACTTTTAAAACCTTCGGTTGATTTTTATACCTGGCAATAAAGTTGTATTAGAGGATATACAGGATTACTACATTTCAAAACAGTAATGTTTGTGTTAGTAATTAAAACTTTATTTGCAGAACAATCATGGTTTTATTTCAGTGACAGAGCGTGTAACGAATAGTATTGATTATAGCCTAATACATAAACTCAGCATCCAGATATAAAGCATCTCTTTGGCATATTGTAGAAACTGTCCGTGAATCACTTCCCATGAACATCAAAGATTGAGTCCACATTTACACATGAAAGTACATGCTCACTTGCAGTTTTCAAATACAATTAGCGGTGATTCTCCTGTTGAGTTCAAAACACACTATATGTTAGTACTCACATGAAAAAAATTTACTTGTTTCCATACATTGCTTTTTGAAATTTGTATCAAAACTCATAAATATGTAAAAGTTATATATACATGTATGTCAATATATATTTTAAATATATATGTGTGCATATATGTATGTGTTGTGTTTAATTTTCAGCAGCCTCTTTAAATACCTTCTCAGGCAATATCTGTTTGAGGATTTTCTTGCTTAAAAGTGAGGGCTTTATATGTAAGTTGTTTTAATTCTACCCAGTGTCATCATCATAAATGCCTATGTACTCTTCCTTTCCCCTCCTGCCCCACCCATATATATTTCTCCATATATAAGTACAGAGAAAAGAAATAGAATATTCTATAAAAATTATCTGTTAATTTGTTTTATGGAAAAGAAAAAAAGGAGAAAGAAAACAGGAAAGTTTCGGTTTTATGTCATTTGTTATATAAAACAGCAGTGTTTCCTTGCATTAGAAATTATATAATGAAAAATAATTTCAAGGAATATAAGTGGATACTAAAATAATCTTTTTAAGATAAGTAAAATTAAATGTATTAGAAGTAGTTAAATTAGAAGAAATGAAAGGACCCTAAAGCTACATCATTTTTTTCCTCTGTTCTGAGTTACATATTCTCCACATTTTATCATTTCTGAAATCTAGGTGCCTTTTATAATTCAAGAACATAAGTTCAATGACAGTGAAGATCTTATCTATTTTACTCATCCTATTTCCTCAGTACGTAAGTCAATGCCTGTCAGTATTGGGCTGTAAATAAATATTTGTTGAATGAATGCATAAATCTAAGTTAAAAAATAGTTTCCAGTCACCCAAGGAGTGTTTGCCATTGCCTATGCATGAACTTACTCATGTAGGGAAGACATCTCTTCATTCAGTTTTCACCTCACTTGAAATTATTTGTATTAATAGTGCTGCTGATTGCTAAATTTTAAATTAAGTTTGGATTTTCAATTGTCAAAATGTCCTTGGAAGGAGTATATCATGATACAGAACTGAAACAAATACTATCTTTTAAACAGAAGATTGCCTGTTATACATCAAGAGATGCAAATAAAGACAGCAGAAAGAGGCAAATCTTTTATGAGATCATCAAGCTGAGATATCCTTAAAACCTACTCATGCATTATAAAGAACTAAGAAGTTTCCAGTTGACTTTCAAGAGAATCTGCTAAATATCCTGGGATATGTCAATCAATTAAAGAAAAAACAAATACAAAGTCAGGACATTAACAAATAGAAAATGGAAATGAAAATGAAACAGTTGGTATTCAAATTGACAAGGAGTTAAAACTACAAGCAAGAATTATGAAGAGCAGTTTATCAAATTATATTTATAGAAAGGCAAACACCATAACAAATCAGAAAATTCCTGGCCTCCAAACACATGCAGAATTAGACTTCAGCATTATTAGGCTGTTGGAAAAGAAAAGTGTAAGTATTGCATGAGTCAACATTGTGAATCGATGCAAATTGTGAACAATTAATGTGGAATTTTCCTTTGCCTGATGACTTTTAAAATTGATAACACATCTTAGAATTGATACCTTGAAATGAAGAAAATATACAGACACATACATACATATTTGGGGGATTCATGTGGATAAAATGTGATACTTACCTTAGAGAAACAAAGTTAAATTGGTAAATGTTTGAATGCTTCAGACATCAGAAAAACAGTCTTTTCTTTGTTTTTTTTGAGCCGGAGTCTCGCTCTGTCACCCAGGCGGGAGTGTAGTCTCATACTCATGGCCACTGCAGCCTCGACCTGCTGGGTTCAGGCTATCCTTCCTCTTCGGTCTTCCAAGTAACTGGAAGCACAGGCACATGCCACTATGACCAACTGATTATTTATTTATTTATTTATTGTAGAGATGAAGTTTCATTAACTTGCCCAGGTTGTTCTCAAACCCCTGGGCTCAGGCAATCCTCTCATCTCTTCCTCCTAAAGTGCTGGGGTTTCAGGTGTACGCAGGATAGCCTGGCCAGATAAACTGTTTTTTAACATAACATTTACTATCTGAGTTGGATGGCACAATTTTTTTTTTTTGGTCAGTGTCTCATTCTGTGGCCCACACTGCAGTGCAGTGGCATGATCACAGCTCACTGCAGCCTCAACCTCCTGGACTCAGGTGATCCTTCCATTTCAGCTTCTCAAGTAGCTGGGGCCACAGATGTACACACCTATGACTGGCTAATTTTTAAAAATATTTTTAGTAGTGTCAAGATTATCGCTATGTTGCCCAGACTGGTCTTGAACTCCTAGTCTCAAGCAAGCCTCTCAGGATGACACTATTTAGGATCTGTGACCATGCAATAGAGTCTTCTGATTGAAAATTTGCCACCTTTTCCTCCTCCTAAACCCAACTATAAGAACACTGGTATTCAATATAACAACATATTAGTGCTTTCCTTGACTTAGATATTTGATCTCTGTGGAAAACCTGTATTTATGGTGAAATGAGAGAAAAATGTGGTTCTCTGGGAAGAAGAACTCTAATTGCTACTGGATACTTAGGGGGTCAGGAGCATTCCCAGAAGGGTAGCAACTGGAGCACAGCATGGATAAGGACAAAGATAGGGCTTCCCTCCTCACTCAAGTATCTGTCAGTCATTGGCTGCAGGCCATCCTAGTGGGTGTATGCAACTTCCCAGGCATCTCTAGTCATGCTGGCTCCTGTCTGTTGAGTGCATTTCTTCAAAAAAGGTTAAGAGTTTCTTACAGCATTCTCTCCCATGAAGTGAAATGTTTTTGTTTGTTTGTTTCTTAAGTTTGATGAAGGCCAATTTATCCGTTTGTTTTTTTTTTTTTTACTTTCTTTGTGCATTTGGAGTTGTCTAATAACCCTTTGCCTAGTCCTAGATCCTAGATACTTTCTTTTATTTTTATATCAATAAGTATTTTAGAAAAACAAACTTTCAATATAAGAGGAGAATATCATATTAAGAGAGAGAAAAATATATGTATCTCACACCATAAACAAAAACCAACTCAAAATGGATTAAAGGCTTAAAGGTAAGACCTGAAACTTAAAACTCCCAGAAGAAAACACAGGAGAAAAGCTCCATGACATTGATCTAAGCAATGGTTTTGCTTTTGGATATGATCCCAAAAGCACAGGCAACAAATGCAAAAACAAACAAATAGGATTACATCAAACTAAAAAGCTTCTGCACAGCAAAAGAAATAATCAATAGAGTGAAAAGATAACCTATAAAATGGGAGAAAATATTTGCAAGCCATGTATCTGATAAGAGGTTAAAATCCAAAATATGGCTGGTCAAGCACAGAGTTTTGGGAAACCGAGGTGAAAGGATCACTTAAGGCCAGGAGTTCGAGGACAACATGTGAAGACCTGATCTCTGAAAAAAAAAAACAAACAAACAAACAAACAAAAAACTAAAACATATAAGGAACTCAAACAACTCAATAGCAAGAAAACAAATAATCCAATTAAAAAATGAGCAAAGGACCTCAATAGATATTTCTCCAAAGAAAGCATAGAAATGGCCAACCGGTATGTGAAAGATGCTCAGCATCACTAATCATCAGGGAAATGAAAATTAAAGCCATAAGGAGATATCACTTTACACCTATTAGAATGGCTATTATCAAAATGGCTATTATCAAAAAGATGAAATATAATAAGTGTTGATGAGGATGTGGAGAAAAAGAGAACACTTGCACACTATTGGTAGGAATGTAAATTAGTACAACCACTACGGAAAACAGTGTGGAAGTTCCTTGAAAAATGAAAAATAAAACTACCATATGACCTGGCAAATTCATTGCTGAAATTAGTACCAAAGGAAATGAACTTAGTATATCAAAGAGATATCTGCACTCCCATATTCATTGTGCACTAGTCACAATAGCCAAGGTATGATATTAACCTAAATGTCCAATGATGGAAGAATGGATAAAGAAAATGTAGTATATTTACAGGATGGGATATTATTCAGCCTTAAAATATGATAAAATCCTGTTGTTTGCAACATGGACAAACCTGGAGAACATTTTGTTAAGTGAAATAAGCCAGCAACAGAAAGACAAATATTATGTCTCACTTATATATGGAATCTAAAAAAGTTGAACTCAGAGAGTGAAAAGGTGGTTCTAGGGGCTCGAGCAGGGATGGGGATGTTGGTCAAAGGATACAAAATTTCACTTAGGTAGAAGGAAAAAGCTCAAGAAGTCTGTTCTATAACATGGTGACCATAGCTAAGAACAGTGTACTGTACTCTTAAAAATTGCTAAGAGCTTATATTTTAAGTGTTCTCATCACAAAAAGTAATAAGTATATAAAGCAAAACATATGTCCACTAACTCAATCAAGTTGTCCACAATGCATACATATTTCAAGACATCATATTATACCTGATAATCATATACAATTTTTATTTGCCAATTAAAATAAGTAAAGCAATTCAATTTTTAAAAGTATGTACAAAAAATAAAAAGAAAGTACATACCTACAAAAGCATATTGTCTTTGGTGGAATATGACCTCACACCTACTGAGTTAAGTGTGAAAAACCTTTATACACTTTTCATTGAAGATCATAAAGGCCACCTACTTTAAATATTCATTGCTTTCATAATTAATTGTTTTTGTGATTCACTGTTAATGCAAAGATAAATAAATAAGCCAAAAATGAAAAAACTAATGACATACAAAATAATGCAAATTATATTTTCTCACTCTCAAAATGATGTCTTGGGGGGCATGGTGAAAGAGATCATTACTCTTGTGAGAGCAAACCTGAGTACTCTGAGAAGCAGACTTAATTAGAGGTACAACTATACCTCTTTAAAGATACCCAAATAGTTCATAGTTTCTGGTACCATATTCAACATTTGAGTGCAAGTAAATGCCTCATAAGCTAATGTGTGAATGTTAGATAGAATTCCCATATAGGAAATTCTCCTGACTTGAATGAGTAATTCAAGGTGTGACTGTTCTATGATGTTATATGTGCTTATAATATATGTTTTTATTGATAGAATCTGAATGTTCAGCTCATGGGAAATGACCCCACAAATAGAGTTGTGTTGAGTGGAACAGTCTACCGTCTGCTGTGATCATTAATACTTTTAGAGTAGGAATCCACGAGAAATACTCCAAACCATGAGGTGGAAGAATGACTGGAGAAAATGGGAATGTTTTACTTCAAAAAGTAAAATCTTAGCCCAGTAGACATCGTTAGTGATCATCCTGGTGACAATGGAGAAGACTGTTGGATTGTTCCAGAATCCAGAGTGGAGAACATTGCTAGACACACAGGGTAACAGATTTTACTCTAGTATGTAAGGAAAAATATTTACTCTTGAGTAAGAATGATGGAACAGGCTGGCTCATTAAGTAGTGAACTCCCTGTCACTCTTTAAATATTGTCTGAAGTCAGAGTCACTATTTTGGGGTAGTAGATTGGTTAGAAACATCTCTATTTTCCACTCCACAGAAATTGATTTCACTATTCTACATTTCTTTTGTGTGTGTGTGTGTGTGTGTCAGGGTCTCACTCTGTCACCCAGGCTAGAGTGCAGTGGCACACTCATGGCCACAGCAGGCTCGACAAGCTGGACTCAGGAAATCCTCCCCCTTCAGCCTTCCAAGTTGCTGAAACTACAGGCGTGTATCACCATGCCCGGCTAATTTTTTTATTTATTGCAGAGACGAGGTCTCACCAGTTGTCCAGGCTGGTCTTTAACTCTTGGATTCAGGCAATTCTCTTGCCTCAGCCTCCCAAAGTGCTAGGATTACAGGCATGAGCCACTGTTCTAAACTTAAGGGTCTGTAAGAACCCTTAAAAAAAAAGGCTTACGTGCTTTTAAAAAGCTGCTTTTAAAGCTCTACCGTGAATCACACATGCACATTTACGTGATCCACATGTATGTCATTGCCAAGTTAAATGGTCAAAAATTCTTTTGCATTTGATGTAAATTTCTTTGGTTTTTGGGGGGTGGTGGAGTGAGAGGGGCTCAGAGTTTCACTCTGTTGCCCAGGCTGGAGTGCAGTGGCACAATCACTGTCTTGGCAACCTCGACCTGCTGGGCTCAGGCGATCTTTCTGCCTTAGGCTTCCAATAGCTGGATCTACTGGCATGTGCCACCATGTCCAACTGATTTTTGCTGTAGAGACAAGGCCTTGCCAAGTTGCCCAGGCTAGTCTCTAACCCTTGAACTCAGGTAATCTTCTCACCTCTGCCTCTCAAAGTACTGGGATTGCAGGCATGAGCCACTGTGCCTGACTGATGTAAATTTCTTAAAATCACCACCTATTTTAATAAATCTGATATTCACTGATCAATATTTGGAAATTAGGTAGAATCTACTTAACAAAAATAAACTTAGGGGTTAAAAAAAAAATGCCTTGAATCAGATCTTGATTTGGAGCATCCTAGGTAATCAGTAGTCTTTTTTGTTTTAGGTGACTATGTTTATTATATTCATGATAATGAGCAATTATTATTTGAGACAAAACTTGATAGAATGGAGGAATATTGAGGACATTTTTAATAAAGCTTAGAAATGATTATTTGGGTTTACCTGTATATAAACACAAAGTTTGGCTTAATAATTAACGCTCATTATTTAAACAGTAGTTACTGATTAGACTTAAATACTACAAGCATATGCTAGGCTTTTAATTGTTTTTCAGAATATGTTAGTAATATTATAACTGTATACTTTTCAGGGCTCTGTTCCAATAAAGGTCAGTTTAAGCACATAAACACCTAAAAAAGTGTTTAGATTCTGTATTTTGGCCCAATCATAGTTTTCAGCGTTGGTGTATTCAAAAGTGGAATTTGGTTTGCTAACATAGAAGATATTGTCATTTACAAAACTGATTCTACAAATGAAACAACACATCTCTCCTGATCACACCACACACTGGATATTCTACAAAAATTGTTCAGCCACATTTAAAGAACTTAGTCCCTTTGAAGACCAGGGTTTTTTTTTGTTTGTTTTTGTTTTTGTTTTTTCCCTTAGCGGGGAGTTGGGGAAGAGTGGGCCTGCTGGAACTTCTTGAGACTAAATCCATCAATTGACTGACAGTGCCTACAGATTCTTCCCCCCAAATATATTGTATGAACTACATATTACACAGTCTAGGCAGCCTCAGAAAATCTATACTCATTTCGCCATTCCAGATGTGAAGGTCCCCCTTAAACCTAGAGGACTCCTGGAAGGATTTACAGGGAAAATATAACGAGACTGATTTTCCAACACGTGTTGGACATACAGCTCACATAAACCTTCGGGTAGCCCTCTGTAGATTTATATGAGGTGGTGCAGGAAAATTCTCCTTGCCATTGAGTGCAGCTCTACTGTTTCTGAGTTATGTCAGGTACATAGGAATCACTCCCAGACACTCTCCCGGGACTACAGACGTTGCCTCTAAATCCTCAATTTGACACTTTTCTGCATGGTTATTAGAGCTTTAAAGAAATGTATCAGGACACTCAGCCAGCTTAGGGAAAGCGATTTTCCCCTAGACTATCACCACTGCAAGCCAATATTGGTGGGGATGTTTCAGATTAGTTTCAACCTAGTCTTTCCTGGGTTGGGAACCATTCAATGAACATTATTTTCACAATATATGAGAGTTCTTAAAAATAAAAAAGGAGATATATTAATAATTTACTTGTAAAGTCGTTCAAAATGTTGGTTTGTTTTGTATTTATTCTTTTTTTTTTTTTTTTTTTTGAGTTGGAGTCTCACTCTATTGCCCGGGCTGGAGTGCAGTGACACACTCACGGCCACCCCAGGGCCAACCTGCTGGACTCAGGCGATCCTTCTGCCTCAGCCTTCTAAGTAGCCAGAACTACAGGCACACGTTACCACACCCGGCTAATTTTTTATTTATTGTAGAGATGAGGTCTCGCCAAGTTGTCTGGGCTGTCTTGAACCTGTGGGCACAGGCAATCCTCTCATCTCAGCCTCCCAAAGTGCTGCGATTACAGACTGAGCCACTGAGCTCGGCCTGTATTTATTCTTATATGTTTAAACTTTGGTCACCTTTAAAGTACTCTCCATTTGATGCAATACACTTATCAAGATGCTTTTTCCACTGCTCAAAACACTTTTTGAACTTGTCAACTTTGATGCCTTTTAGTGCTTCTGCTGTTTTTTGTTTCACTTCTTCCACATTGGCAAAACGTTTTCCTTTGAGGACCCTTTTCATTCTGGGAAACAAAAAAAGGTCACTTGAGGGGAGATCAGGTGAAAAAGGAAGGTTGGGCATGGGAATCATGCAGTTTGGGTTCAAAAACTGCTGAACTCTCAGCACAGTTTGGGTAGCTGTGCTCATAAATCACCCATCATGAAATGGGCAAACGTGTTGAAAATCTCCAAAAAAAGTTTGCTGAAGTCGAACGCAGCCTCTCACAACAATGCTAGCTGGTACACTGATGCTGAGGGACTCCTAGAACACTTACCTAGTAGGGGAAGCCTGTACTACAAAGGGCCCACCCTACCAAAAATAATTTCGCTTTTTTGGGGGGGAGGGGGTCCTTGCATTCCCTAAGTGTTGCTCCCTAGGTGAACCCATTCATGCTGGTGACTTACCAAGCACAGTAGTTATATGCACACTACACCCCACATACATTCCCAGACTAGACTGCTACTCTTCTTCCTTCCAGGCAATAACTTCAACCTCTACTCTACCTCCCACTGGTGCCTCAAACTAACAGTCAAACTCACACCCCACCTCCACCCCTGCCTTGCAATTGTAAATCTTCTTGGAGTCCCAGTTGTGACAGATAATACTGATCTGTTCTTTTTCTTTATACTATGCATACAGTCATTACCACATTCTATCATGCTGACCTCCCACAAACCTCAAATGCATCAACTTTCCTTTATCCCAAACAGGGTATTTTTGTGGTTAGAAGTCAGGCCTGGTGGCTCATCCCAACACTTTGGGAGGGCGAGGTGAGAGGATTGCCTGAGGTCATGGGTTCAAGACCAGCCTGGGCAACTTAGCAAGGTCTCATCTCTACAATAAATAAAGAAAATTAGCTAGGTGTGGTGATGCGTGCCTGTAGTTCCAGCAGCTTGGAAGGCTGAGGCAGAAGGATCACCTGAGCCCAGCAGGTCAAGGCTGCGGTGGCTGTGAGCTTGCCACTGCCTGGGCAACAGAGTGAGACTCCAACTAAAAAAAAAAAGAAAAAAAAGAAAAAGAAACACTTGCTCTAACCTAGTACTTCTGGGGATTTGAATCTCAGTCTTGTCATGTATTACCTATATAAACTGAATTAACTTATGAGTCTCAGTTTTACTTTTTGTTTTTGTCTGAACTCTAATAACAATAGCTACCCATTAGTGCCGTTTTAAGTAATAATTGAGATAATGCAATGTAAGTGCTCAGCAGAGAATCTGGCATGTAATATATGCTCAGTAAAAATCCCTGTATTTTCACATAATCCATACTGGGCTATCTCTAATCCATTCATTCTTCACATTGCTGTGGGGGATGGCTTTCTAAAATATAAGCCTAATCAGGGCATTTTTCTTCTTAAAACCCTTGATTTTACTCTCTAGTGTTCTCAAGATAAAGGTCAAACTCCTTTTTTGAGAGTCAGGAAACAGTCATTCTTATACAGTGCAAATAAGATTGAAATGTAGTATAGCCTAGCCTCAGTGAAGAGCATTTTGGCAAAATCTACCAACATGTTAAAAATTGACTCAAGGCTGGACTCAAAAATTCTATTTTGCGCAATTTAACGTGTGCACATATTTGAAACTATGTAGACATAAGCTTATTATTTATGCTATTGCTTATAATCACAAAAGAGTGGCAATAACCTCATGTTCATCAGCAAATAACTGATAAAGTAAACCATGGTAAGTATCTATAATAGAGTACCATGCAGTGTTTGCAAAGAATTGGAAGATATGCTCAATATCCAAAATATATAAAGTTAAAAAAGCAAGGCGCGCAATTGTACATAGTATATCTTATTTTTTTTTATTTATTGGAACAAGGGTATTCAGAATAGATATTAGTACATTTCTGTATATGTATTTACTATCTCTGGGAAGTTATACAAAAAATGCTAATGGTATTTTCCTTCCAAAAGAAAAATAGGTAGCTGGGGAGAGTGTGGAAAGAAAACTTTTCATCTTTTCATTGTATATCCCTTTTACACATTTTTTCCGTGCACATGTGTTCAAAAAATAATTTATTGTAAAGAGAAACATCAGCGGTGTAATCCCTGCACTGCTGTAATTAACTGGGCTTGGTAACATGTGCCTGTAGTTCTGGCTACTTGGAAGGCTGAGGCAGAAGGATCACTGGAGCCCAGCAGGTTGACAATGGGGTGGCTGTGAGTGTGCTGCTGCACTCCAACCTGGGCGACAGAGACTCCAACTCAAAAAAAAAAAAAAAAGTAAAAAGAAGCAAATGTCCTTCATGACAGACTCCTTTCAGCTTCTTAAAATGAATCTCTTGTCTTTGCCTCTAAAATTTTCTAAACCAAGCTGCCAGAGGTCCCCACAGGTTCTCTTTATCATGTGGTTTCCTTGCTAGAGACACTCTCCCCAATCTTCTCTCCATTGTATTCACATTACTTTTCCTAAAACCTTTTCTGGGTTTTTAGGTTTGGGTCAAATGTTTTTCCTATATACCCCAAAGCACCCAGCACTACTTCCTTGTACTAGGGAAATTCTCTTGTAGATCATGGATCACCTGCATTAGAATCATCTGGAGTACATGCTAGAAAGAAATAGATCTGAACTTGGTGCTGGATCTGTTGACTCAGAATCTCGGTGTGTATTCTCCAGAACTTTCATTTTTAAGTGGTTTTTCTGCACTCTAAGCTTACTATTACACTAGTCTGTTTTCCTGTCTGCCTCCTTCTATAGGTTGTCAGCAGAACTAATATCTTCAACATTCCATATATTTACTAGTATGAATGGAAAATAGGAGTGTTCAGTAAATGTTGAAGGAATGAATGCCATCCTCCTGAATAAGACTTTAGATGGGGCTGGGCGCATTGGCTCAAGCCTGTAATCCCAGCACTTTGGGTGGCAGTGTCGAGAGTATTGCCTGAGACCAGAGGTTTGAGAACAGCCTGGGCAACTTGGTAAGACCTCGTCTCTACACTAAATTAAAAAATTAACTGGGCATGGTGACTTGCATGGTGTAGTTCCAGGTACATGGAAGACTGAGGCAGAAGAATCACCTGAGCCCAATAGGTCAAGGCTGCAGGTGGCCATGAGTATGCCACTGTACTCCAGTCTGGGCAGCAGAATGAGACGCAAACTCAAACTCAAAAAAAAAAAAAAGACTTTAGATGAACCAGTAATATTATTCCTATAATTCCAAATGTGGATACTAAAGGTCAGAATAGTCCAGTGGCATATCTAAGACCATATAGCAAATTTAGACTCAAAACCCAGATTCAAAGGTAGGCCTCCTAGTTCCTATGCCAATATTCTTCTAAGGCTATGCAATTGACCTGGAGATTAATCTTTAAAGCTGAATTTCAAATTTAAGTAATTTTAATCTTAAGAAAGGAAACATAGGAAATAATACATGCCATGTCCACTAGGTAATTTGCATTATATCTTTGGATACGAACCTAAGAGTATAACACACATATGGGAATTTTAGATGTGAATTTTGTCAGATTTAAATTTTTTTTAATGTAAAAATTTAAATTATGAAAAGCAGTTGACAGGTTTATATTCCTAGCAGTATATAACAACTTATATGAATTTGACTCCGAAAACTTAATTATCATAATGGGCAATTCCAGTCATATCAAGATGAAAATCATTAAACCTCTTGTTTATTAAATTCTGTTGCAGAGAAAGGTACCAGAAATAAATTAATGACTGTTGTAACAGCTTCGCTTTCTTAGTTACAAGAAAAATACCTTGACATATTTTTTTGACTCTGTGATTGGTCTACATTTCAAGGGTATAAATTAATCTCAGACGATGCTAAAGAATATCTTCGCTGGACACTTCACGTATACATCAAGTTGGTCATGTTAGCAATCTAATCACAAACCTGTAATTCAGTGGACAACAATTTCTTATTGTGAACAGCATAGCAGCTTTTACTATCATTTAGGTCAGCCCAAGATTGCTGATGCACCGTATGTTTCAGGCCAGGGATGATGGATGGTGAGCTCTGATGCCCATCCCTAAGTGATTGGAAAGATTGAAGACACACAGTTCACTTAAGCTTGCTTACTATTACATCAAGTAATCAGTGTGATAGGCAAGCCCATACTCTTTATGTCATCCAACCAACTTTCTGCAAGAACAGTATTTCACATTTAAAGAAAAAAATCTTAAGAATTGTGTTCCAGTTGACATTTCTATTACTAGATTAATCATTTAGCAAACAGTTTCACCTCAAACCTAGGTGGAGGAGTTTTAATCAACAGTTAAAAAGAATACCATTTTTATAATGTGTAGATCTTGTTTTTCTTTAAGAGCTCAAATAAAGTATGTATCACTGAAGTTGTAAGTGAAAAATGCAATTTTTTAACCAATTTTACTCAGACCGGAAAGAAAAGAGACTGTTAAAATAATTCTATATTGTTAGGCCTAATTTCCAATGTAATAAATTAGTCTCAATAGTAAGTGAGCTTCAAATCTTATTTTATTTAGATTCAATAGTAAGTGGGTTTCAAACTTTAGTGTAAATTAGAGTTACATTTAAATCATAAAATTTCAAAGATCTGTCTTTGCCAAAACTGATTTATTTAAATACCGTTCTTTGAATGACATCTCACCAATATTCAACACAAACAATTAGAACCATTTTTCTAGCTACTGATATGTGGGAAATTTCTTTCCAAAAGTGATGAAAAAAAACAAGTGTATACCTTAAATTGTCAATTTTGCACTATGAGCATAAATCACTGAGATAAATTTAACAAAATTCCCTTGCTTTTATTGTTTCAGACACTGTAATTTATAACTTCAAGCAAAACATTTCATAAAGTAATTAAATATATCTTGATATGATTTAAGTAACTTAGGGAACACAAAGCAGAGAAAACCTTAAAATTGTTCATCATTGCTTATTTATTTTCTAAACAATGTCATAATGTAAGTTTCTTTGACTTTTAGAATACTTGTGTTGCCTGCTATCACACACCAAGTCTAATTATAGCTTTGTGAAAAAAGAATGCTGAAGTCTATTTATCTCTTGGGAAAGGTTTGCAGAAGGGAATAAGAAATCACATCTTACTTGAAATTTTGTTACCAATTCTAATTAACACAATTTATATATTATCATCCCTCCCTCTTTTTTTTGCCTTTATTTATACATTACTTTTCTATTTACGTAAGTGATTTGAGGAAACTCATAATGAAGATAGATAACACAATAAGATCCATTAGAATTAGTCTGCCCCATTGATTATTAAAACTTGGTTTTGGACCCTGGATCAACAGCATCAGTATCATCTGGGAACTTTTTAGAAATACAAATTATTGGGAAAGAATCCAAGACATATTGAGTCAGCAACCTGTGTTTTAACAAACTCTTCAGTTGATTCTAATTCATACTAAAGTTTGAGGCCCACTTATTACTGAAACCAAATCAAAGCTAGAAACTAAGAAATAATAGTGTAGGAGGGGAAATTAAGAGAAAACTAATTTATAGGTTTAGAAAAGCTGCAAGAATTGAATTTACAAAGTAGTAACATTGCGAAAATGTGGAATCAATCTAAATGCCCATAAACTGATTAGTGGATAAAGAAAATGTGATATATATATATCACATATTTCTTGTCAAAAAAGTTAATATTATATATATTTTTTCATATTTTCTTGCCAGGAAATATGTGATATGTATATCACATTATATATATATAACATATATATATTATATAATATATCTATAATATATATATATAAATCAAGGAGAAGGGTGAGAAGGAGATAGGGATGAAAAATCACATATTTGGTATAATGTGCATAGATGGGGATGGAAGGTACACTTGAAGCCCAGATTTCTTCACCATTATACAATGCATTCATGTCCCCCTAAAACTATTAAAATTAAACAAAAATTAGAAGTATGAGCTCTACGGTCAAACACAACTGGTTTTGAGTTCTGGATGTTCTGCTACTAATGAACTATCTGAACTTACTCAGTTTGTTCAACCCCTCCTAAATCTCAATTTGCTTATATGTAAAACGGGAAGAATAACATCTTTTTGAGGATTAAGTGAGAAGACATTTAAAAAGAGCATAGTATGTAATGACTAGCGAGAGATATATGTTAGTTTTAACTTGTTTGTTGTTCTTAATATAAAGTAACTAATACTATAATTTACCTGAAAAGATTCATTTACCTACTTGAGCTTCCTAGTGGCTACCATAAAAAGACAAACACAAATGGTTATATAGCTTTGATTAAAGTGGTAGTCCCCTTCCATGGATGCACATTTGAGTTACTTGGGGAGCTTCTGAAAAATACCAGTGCTTGAGCTCTACTGTCAGAAATTCTGATTTAATTGATCTATAGTGGGATGCCGGCATCTGTATATTTTTAAGAGGTCTTCAGATAAACCTAAAATGCAGGCAGAGTTCAGATGTTCTGCATTAAAGCAGGGCTTTTCAAACTTGAATGTGCATAGGAATCACCCAGGGAACTTGTTAAAATGCTAGTTCTTACTCTTGTGGGGTGAGGTCTGAGATATTCTAAGAATTCCCCAGGTGGTAGGTACTTTGGACACCAAGGAACTCAGGTTTGGAAAATACATGAATTTTTAGGGAGTACCTAATCATTTTCCCCCTTTAGTTGTAAGAGGAGACAGAAACAGAATGCAGTAAAGCATGTGCTTTGGTAACAGCTATAAGCAAAGTAAAACATGTTATATTTTAATTATGCTTTTAATAATTATTTTGTTTTATATTTTTATATGTGGGATATGGATATTGGTCCGGGACATAAGAAAATCTTTCAGTATCTTTTTTTTCTTTCTCAGATACTTTAAAAATAGAATATAATTTCTAATTTTTGTAGGAGTAGAAAATTTTTATTTATTTCTTTATTTTTGAGTCAGAGTCTCCCTCTTACGCTCAGGCTGGAGTGCAGTGACACATCACGGCCACCACAGCCTCAACTTGCTGGGCTCAGGCGATCTTTCCACTTCAGCCTTCCAAGTAGCTGGAATCACAGGCACTGCCACCATGTCCAGTTAATTTTTTGATTTATTGTAGAGACAAGGTCTTGTCATATTGCTCAGGCTGGTCTCAAACCCATGGGTTAAGGGAATCCTCTCACCTCCACCTCTCAAAGTGCTAGGATTATAGCACTTTGAGCCACTGTACCCAGTGAGAAAATTTAATATTAGGTTTTGATGACACATTTAAATTTTAGAAATAAATATATCCTCATCAGAACTAGTTTTACATGAAGTCTTTTTTACTGAATGTGCTAGATAAGTTGCCTCATTTATTAAAATTTTACGTGTTCTGAAAAATGCAGTTTATGATAATAAGAACCAAATAATACAACTCTAAAATGCCAAAAAGGGAATAGAACTTGAAGATTTATGATGTTCTATTCTCAAAGGACTATGTCAATAATATCTCTGTGAATGATGTATAAGGAGATAGCATAGAAGATTTATAATATTTTTAAGTGGTTCTAAGTAAATTTCTTTTTTCTCCTCATTCATTCATTCTCTCTCTTTTCTGGAAGACACAAATAAGAACTCTAGAAGAATGCAGAGTGCTTATTTTGAGGTTAATAAATTTAGTTGACAAGACAAGCTAAAAATGAAAGTCAGACATGTATTATTTTCTGTTAAAGTCCTTAGCAAAACAGATTTCAGTCACTGAAATCTACTAAAAACAACAAAAATCTTAAACAAGTCTCGCAAGGGTGTCTGTGCCCTATCTAAAACGTTTTCCTTATTTTAGAGCACAAAATGAAAATAAGAATAAGTATAGCATCTTAATTCTTGAAATAAACAATTCACCTTGTGTGTTAGGGTCATGGCACAGATAATCCCAATTTGTCACTCTTTGGGCCAACATGGGAAGCCTAGGACTATACTCCTTCTTTAAATACCCACAGTTAAAAAAAAAATTGTTGTTAAGGACAAGTAAAGAATCCAAGCCTTTAACCAATGCAATAGTCTAACCTTTATAATGTCCCTGTATTGTTGTTGTTGTTGTTTAATGTGAAGATGGCAAACCCCTATGTTAAACACAATGGCTGGTTGGTCAAGTCAACCGTGTGCATCACAAAGTAGCGGAATATGGAGCATGGAGCAACCTCAATCTGAGCCGTAATAAAGTAGCTGTTCATCTGTGGTCAGAGAGCACCATGAAAGACCTTGAGTTCCTTCACTTTATTTTGCAGAAAGCCATCGGACAGCTTTGCATCATCTAACTCTATCAATCAAGGACCTCAACCACTGCTCACTGCTGAAAGCTTTCCTGTTTGGCTCTGTTTTTTCACAGACAGCTCAATAACTTGTCTGTGGAGCTGTGATAAATGTGCCATGTGCTTCTAAACTGTCTCTTTAACACTGGACTGCATTTCAACTTGTAATGCTTGTGACTAATTGCGTGTATCAAAGGCTTTTTATTTATTTCTAATGATTATCCAGTAGCTTTATCATTTATATTTCTCACTTCTTTTCATAAAATGGTTTTATTTTAAGTTGTACACAGCAGACTGTCAGCTAACTTCTAATGTAGTGGCTCTTGCTCAATGAATAAGCTGTCGAGTTAAGAGAACATCATTGGTAAACCCTAGCATATAACTGGAGTAAGTGCAAAGTCCTAATGATTTTTTTTTTCTTCTCTTTTTGTGATCAGCACACATAAGCCATAGTTTTAAACATCAACTTTATGGCTGCCTGCTGTCGCTGTCGGAACAGAAATTTCCTAGTGGTTTTGTTCTCTTGTGTAAGAACAGTAGTCAGGATCACAAAACCTTCTTATTTGGGCACAATTGCTATTTTCTGCTAAGGAGGCCCAGAATAGAGCTATTATAGTAAATGAATAACTTCTCACTTTGAAAGAAGGTGGTTCTTTCAGATCAGGTTGGAGGTCAATGACAGGGCAAGGAAAGGAAGCTCATATTGCAGCTGTCTGCAAATGAGCTTTTCCTATGGATACTGTAAGGAAAAATAAGAGTCTAGTGGGGAGGCTGGTCTTCTTCACCTCATCTTTAAAAACACACTTTTTTGAAAAAAGAAAAATCTGCATTTTTTTCTTAAGCTTATTTATTATACTTGAAAAAAAATGCATACATTTTGTCATCCTTCAAGGTCATTATTACTGGGAATGAAGAGTCCTTCTTTCTAGACCAAGGCTAGAATAAACAGAATACTACGACAATGGAAAAACCATGTCTTTCAATCCTTAAGAAAAGTGCTAACACTCAAGGAGAAAAGTACATTAACAAGTTATAAGTAAATAACCATTTAAGATTGGTATTGCTTTTGGTTATATTTCTGTGGGCTAAATGCTTGAGTTTAATTCATACATTGATAAGAGGAAGAAAAAACTGCTTGTGTGCATGCCTGAGATTCTAACTCTCCAAGAATGTGGATTTTAATAAAAATAATACACATTTAAGTATGCAAATAGGATAAGTTAAGAATTAGAATGTCTGTATTCTAAAAGGTCAAAAAAATAAAGTTTCATTTGAGAGACTTTTATTCTGAAACCATCTCTGGCTTCACTAAAAATCCTGTCAGACAGATGAAATAAAAAGGCAGATGCCATTTACTGCTGTGAATCAGAATAAGCCAGCCTCAGTCATTGGCTCCACTGGAAGGAAAAAGTTACACATAAAATCTAGAAATTACCTGCATGAGGTTTTGGAATTCATTACAGGGTTCTTTCACATATAGCAACCTAGTGAGTGGACTTTAATTTTTTGAGTTTATAAATTAGGAAATCAATTCAACATTCCATTAAACATACTTTAATGGAATGTTGAACTACTAAATCATCATTTTGAGATGTAATCAAATAATCTTTGCTCCTCCTTCATTCCACCCATAAGCCATTTTCCTAAAGATAAAAAGATAGGGGGTAGCATCTATGGAATAATATTTCATGACGTTTCAATTGTGTAGTAAAATTGATATGCAGTTTTTTCTTCAGAGTACATTTTTCAGATTTGTTTTTGTTTTTAAGTATCAAGATTACCTTATGCTATACTTCTAATTTTGTTTGATTTGAACAGTTGGGGTCTGCTGGATCAATCCCAGATATTTGCTAGGTGATAGAAAGAAGCAATCTGGAATTAAATATGTCATGGATATTTTCAATATGAACAATTAAGGATATTCTTTTATAGGATAATTGTCTGCCATTATGATTGAATAAAAATGTTAGTCTACAAATTCCTATTTTAAAATGAGCAGTGGATTTTAGGACACGTTTATGGTGGAAGTGGAGCTGTGTCAGTTAGTGTCTGTGCAAAGACAGTGGACTGAGCTCTTGCCCACTTCTCTGTGATTCCACATTGCCACTACTTCAATATCAACAATGGAAGAAGTCATTTCTACTATTCACTACAGTCCAGATACGGCAGTGAAGATTCTGGAAGCACTTTCTTCAGGTTCATACACCAAGGGTGTCTATTTCGTTCAAGCCAGTCATGGTAAAGGCAATGAACTGCCTCTTTGAATGCTTTCTATTGACAACATTATGGCTCGGCTCATTTGTTTTCATGATCCACAAAGCAAGACATCTAGGTCTAAAGGAGAAAGATGTTCTGCTGTTTTACTCCCTCCTGGGCCTCAAACTTAGGCTCTGACTGGGGACCTGTTTCACTGGAGAGGAAGTCCAGGAGACTGGTCTCCCCTCCCTCCTGAGTGAGCATCCCATCAGCTGGTAGTGGCTTCAACAGTGATGTGTTAAGCAATCTCACATCATGTCTGGGCTCAGCAATAAAGTCCGCCATGATATATTAGTGATTCCTATCATGGGCAAGGAACGGGGAGCCTTGGGAGAAGGGATCAGGGGATTGGCACCTGACAATTTGACAGGTACTTAAGTAGGAAATAGATTTTGCAAGTCCATAGAAATGTACATTTGTATATGTATAACGTATTGTGTTAATCAGCCTAGTTGAATGGAAACTAAAATTAATCTCAGGGCTAATGAGAGTTTTGGAGACTATCTAATACCACCTCCTTCATTTTACTAAGCCTCAGGATGACTGGTGGTCATGGTTACTTTCCAAGGTTGACAGGGTTCATCTCTCTTGATCTCAGTCCAGATTTCATTACACAAACACAAAAAGTTCCATGTGAGCTGCTTCTTTTCCATTCCCATTTTCTGGCAGACATTGCTCGCCTGTCAAGGCATTGTTCCTTGCTGGATCCAGATACAACATTAGAAATCTTCTGAGCATAACCTTCCAAGCAGTTGCTATAATCTTTTTGGATGTGGCATGTGAGATGAAATACTTAGTCATCTTAATATCTGAGAGACCTGTAAATTCACACAAAGTAAGTTGGCAAATGGTGCTCACTCACTACTTTGAATGTTCTTATTATCACACTAAAGGCAGCAGTTTCTCCAAGATAATCTGAAAGTTCAGGGAAATTTAATAAATGCTGAACACAACATAGCTCCTTCCACTTAGAAGACAGGCAAGAACTTGCTAACCTTAGACAACTAAGTATAATGATACTGTAACTGTTCATTTTGCTCTGGGTTCTGTGGTACTGCATCTCGGCGTCTAAGCTCTCTGGATAGCCGAAGAACTAATAAAGTAAATTACCTTTTAAAGTGCCATTTCTTATACTGGCCAAGTCAACTTCGGCAATATTCATTGTTTAATTGTTGAAGTCAAATTCCTACCATCAATAATCCTTTTATTCCTCTTTTCTTTTTTATCTATTCAGAATAAAACTCTTTTTCATTATTGTTCTAATAACATGAATTCTTTATTCAGGTTATTGTATGTATATGTGTAATGTGTGTGTGCATACATATATATACATGTATTATATTGTATTATACATGTAATATGCATTGCATACCATTAGTCAGAGTGTAACCTTTCTACATGTTTTCAGCATGCATTATATTAATAACATGCATTTTTGTAATGACCGGATTTAAGCTACATTTTAAACCAAGTAATAGAATACCTGAAATAAAAGTCTGTACTTTTTTGTCTTAGATGAGTTGATGAGCCTCCTATTGTGGATTGAATTCATTCAAGATATTACATTCTGAATCATCAAAAAGGATTGTCCATGATTTCCCAATGCAATTATATTTTTTCCTTGAACTTTTATCAGTTTAGGCAGTTTACTAGGCTGGGTTCACCAGATAATTGCCAGCTCGGTGCCAAGTCAGCCTTCTTCACATGGATGATTTGGGTGATATGGGTGACAGTTGATAAGTCAGTTCCATCCATCCATGTACAGGAACACTGCTGAGTGTCACCCTGCTGATTTCCAGACCCTAGTGTAGACAATCTTCTAGAAACACTTAAGTGAATTCTGTGAAGTAACAGATTAGGGGAAAACGTGACTTCTTTGCAACATAATGAAAAAATAAGATGAGGAAGGAAAATGAGTCCTGTTTTAACAATAATTCTACTATTTATGGCTTTTTCTTATGCTGAAAAGGTTAAGTGGTTTTTATTACTGTCACTCACATCCTAATATTTAATTACCAAATCTCATTATTTATCTGTTGGTAAAAGTTTTCCCCAGGGGATGAATATTGTTTTTGCCTCATTTATATATTTGTTTCTTCATTATACCTTAATTAAATCTTCACATTGATAGTAAAAGAGAGCATTATTATTTGTTTTCTTCATAAAGAAATGATGGAATATATTCTCACTTGAACACTTATCTTCAAAGAAAAGGCATTTAAAAATTTTAGTGTATATTTTGATTTTGAAATGATATAGTATAGGTACATATTATAAAATAATGTGGAAGCACAGACTCAAGCCTCAGTTCATTTTGCAACTTGTTAAAAAACATTCCCTCATTCCTTTTGTTTTTGTTTATTTTGTAAATTGAAAATTATAGCTCCTTCTTCTGAAGGAGTGCTATAAGACTTTTCAGATAATGTGTGTAAAACCCTTTGTCTTCTTAGCAAAGTAATACTACAACAGAGGACTGGGAAACATTTGAAATTGCAAACCATGGACCCAGCAAAATAATCAAATAGTGGTCTGAATGTAAAACAAATAAACTTCATTTTAATTTAATTGCATTGTGGGCAATAGGATGGAAGAGTAGGAGAGTTGAGAGAAACATAAACCATTAAATGTTTTGCTATATTAACAGGGATCAGAAACCTACAAACAATATCACAAATAAGAAATATATTTATTATAACATGAAAGAGGAGGGATAAAAGTGGGAAAGAGATAAATGAATCAAAAGGAGAAAATTGATATACAGGTGGAGTATCTTTTAAAAACCAAAATGTTAAGACTAGAAGTGCTTTGGATTTTGGAATATTTACATATATATAATATTGAGGATGAAACTCAATACATATGGAATTCATTTATGTTTCATATATACCTTTCATATACATAGAGCCTGAAGGTAATTTTATACAATATTTTAAATAATTTTGTACATGAAACAAAATTTGTATACATTGAACCATTAGAAAACAAAGTTGCCACTATCTCAGTCACCCATGTGGACAATCTGTGGTTGTTTGGCATTATTTAACAGTAGAATACATGGCATACAGTTAATACAGTACAAAAATAATATGCTTAGGGTAACTTGTGGTGTCAAATATTTTCGGAATTTGGAACCTTTTAGATTTCAGATTTTCGAATTAGGGGTGCTCAGCTTGTATATCCAAAAAAAGAGAGAGACAAAATGTTATGGAATAATTGTCCCAACTTGTAACATTTTGATATATTATGACTGAATACCTCCTACTACAAATTACCTTTTTACTAATCATAGAAATAAATCAGGATCTTATCTTTAATCTGCCTTAGTGCCCAGATGAAATTAAATCAAAGACCAGAAGCTCCTCAATTTAGCTCTAGACAGTGTGGAATTCTTTCCATTGGTCTTCAAAATCTACTAAATGAAACTCAGTTTACCTGTACAAAACTCAGCCATTTTAACCAGATTTGTCTTGCAGTTCTGCCAGTTGCAAATAAATTTAATTATTTTCTTGTCATACTGGTTTTGTTTTGTCTTAGCTTTGAGTAAGTGGATTGGACTATTTGCTTCCCCACCCCTACTTCTCAAAAACTGGTTCATTTGGCATACACCCACAGATGTATAGGAGAAAGAAAGACTCCAGGAAAAGACAGATTTTATTTAAGAATGCACTTGTAACTGGCAGTCATATACCACTGGATGACCGGGATGTAAAAAAAAAAGTACTGCCGGGCTCAGTGGCTCAGCCTGTAATCCCACGATTTGGGAGGCTGAGGAGAGTGGATTGCCTGAGCCCGCAGGTTCGAGACCCACCTGGGCAACTTGACAAGACCTCATCTTTACAATAAATAAAAAAATTAACTGAGCATGGTAGCAAATGCCTGTAGTTACAGCTACTTGGAAGGCTGAGGTGGAAGGCTCTCCAGAGCCCAGCAGGTCGGGGCTGCAGTGGCCGGGAGCATGCCACTGCACTCCAGTCTGGACAACAGAGTGAGATTTCAACTCAAAAAAAAAAGTATTTCATAAATGCAGAGACAGACCCTCATGCATTTAACATATTTGTTCTTATGACTATCTACTTAAATACGACTAGGGCAAAGCAGGAAAATCTAGTCAAAGAGGCTTGGGGCAAGTGGAGTCTGAGGCAGCAGATTTTGTTCTTGCAGGACTTACTGGCTCCGTCTCTCTCTATATATATCCCTCCTTCCCTCCTCCCTCTACATTTCTCTTTTCTTCCTCAGATCACTCTATTTCTCTCTCCTCTTTGTCTCCCACTGTTTCTTCCCTCTGTGTCTGCCTCTTCCCTGAAGTCTCTGTGGGTCTGCCCTGCCTCTGTGGAGGGCATATGGGCTTCCCTGAGTTGGTGCCATTTCTTTACTTGTCCAACACTTACTCTTTTTGTCCTAAGTGGCTTCACTATGTAGAAAGGAGAGGAAAACTCAGAACCTAGTTTTTTTTTTAAAGTGTCTAGTACCAGCACTGCTTTTCTTTATCTGTGCATTTCAGATGAATCCTTTAATTTCTCCACATCGGTTTGCTGGACTCCAAAACAAAGATACAAATATTTGCTCCATACCCGGTCGTGTGACCTAGCTCCTGACATCCAATCGTATACATTTCTTCCCAGCTTTGTTGTTTAGAGACATCATCTTGGTAGCTTGAAATTGATTATGATGGGAGTATTCATACCATAAAAATTGACAAATAGTACAAATCAGTGTTTCTATTTGTTTGCTTTTTTTTAAAGAGCAGATTGTTCAACATTTACCAGCACAAAGCTGCATATATGCCACACGAGGTTGTAGAGAGGCTAAAAGGAAAACAAACGAGACAAAAATTAGTCTACAAAACCCATAAGATGCCATCTTGTTCCCCTCATTTTCTGTAAACTCGCTTCCTTTCTTCTCTTGTATCACAATTTAGCTGGTGTGCGTCTATATAGCAGCAGTATTACATATTACTAATTAGGATGTGAGCTCACCAGAAACTTGTCGAGTGCTTTTTCTTTGGAAAAGTTGTGACTTTGTGAAAAAGTTGAATATGCACAAAGTAGAATATTTTCAATAGCACAATGTTGCTTATTGGGACCCTGCACAAAGTGTTGTATATGCATTTATTCAGTTACATCAGTTGAATAAACTTGATAAGAATTGAAACCAAGGAAACAACAATCAGCTTTAGCTGCCATGTTCTATTTTTGGAAGATATGGGGAATTGTGGTGAATAAGTGGTGAAGGTTTCTCCAAATCCTCCAGTTTTAAGATTTTTTTTTTTTCAATTTATGATAAACAATACAATATTGGTTCAAAACACTTTCTACTCATCTGTGTTATAGAGTTACAGGTGAAGATAATCTTATTTTACTAAGTGGTCCCTCTGCAATTCAGAAATTTGCTAGAGTTTAATATGAAGAGTAAAGAAGAATATCATATTCAGCTGAAATCTGAAAGGGAACTCATCAAGATAAATATAATTAGCTAACTGGAATTTGGCCAGGCTCCTAATGTTATTTTATTTAAAAGGACACCAAGTAAACACAAATTAAATGTACTATACATGTTATTAACCAGGAGTGCCAAATTAGACATATTATAGGATATTCATCAAAAAGAATATAAACATTGACCAAGTTGACTTTGTAATAGCCAGTATTCCCCCAAAAGCATTATGAAAATTTTAAAGGTTAAAATTATAAGGATAGTTTAATTGAAAGCCATATTTCTGTTTTCGTTTTTGTTGAAGCTTTTAAAAGTTCTGAATTAGATCACTGTTATTTAAATAAATGTAAACATGTATGCTAATTTCTATATCATACATTTTCATCGATCTTAATGCCACATACATCTAAATTCCTTATCTAAATACAAAAACTATATGCTATAAAATGAAAAGCAAGTGTCATATCTTTAGAGGTAAGTTCATTCTTATATTCAGAAAATTCTCCTAAATTACCTTGCTGAGAGTAAGTGAAGTATATATAGCAAAAGGAACTTATATATATATATATTTATTTGCCAGTGCTAAAATAATAAGGGAAATCAGAGAAAGAAGAGAAATCTTGACCAAAGGTTAGGTTTCTACTAAATTCAGCAGCTAAATAGAAACATTAAGAGCTTGGAAAGGAGTCTCCTTAAAAGCAATAGAAATAATTCTGTTAACACCACTTTACATGACACAACAGCTTTGGAAATCTATTCCCCCTTGTGCTACACAACACTAAAACACGACGGCACCCAAACCTGAGTTGAGGCCGCTCATTAGCTAAGCCGTCTGTGTGTGTGTATGTCTGCCATCAGCATCTGGTGAAAGAGGAAACATTCACCCTGCCAGATTTGGGTCATGAGGTCAACAGGTCTCATTTATTATTCAAAATTGCTGTCTGACCTTTTATCTGCTAGGTCAAAGGACGTTGTATTCTTGTTGGTTGAATTTTTTAATGATGAAGCCACTATCTTGCCAGATAATAAAATTACTTCTCCCTTCTACTGGGCATTATTATTTTCTCCTCCTGTATCTAAAAATGTCCAAGTCTGAATCTTTGGCTATGGAAAGGACCCTAAAAGAAGTCATCATTTTTCTTTTTTTTTTCATAAGGTTTTTTGAGATTTAAATTATATTAGCTGTCGACTGAGGGTGAATTCATTTTTTTGGCTATGATTTGAACCTTTTAAGCCACATTTAAGATTCCACCACTTCCTGTAGAGCCCCCGTGCTACACAGAAACTAGTATTCTGTGTGCTAACTTCCCCCATGTGGGTAGTCATAGGTTTCCAAAGCAAAAGGGAGGGAAATCAAATGACATTAGATTTTTACAGGTTAATATTTGCTTCAGGAAGAGAAACAAGTAACAGACGAATGTATAACATGTCTTTTAACTCAGAGGATGTTTGAGAGCATTCTTCTATTTTTCTAGTACATGGGTTTTTCAACACTCCCCCAAAATAATTTTTAAGCTACTTCATTTTTTACGTGACATCTCAAAAAACATAATGAAAAAGGAGCAGTTTAAAACCCACTGCAATACAGAATGCATTTGAAAACATTAAAACATCTAGCCCTATACCATAAAATTAGCTATAAACATTTAACAAGCAATATTGCAGAAAATTGAGACTACTTCAGCAGATTGGGTAGCTATGCAAATAGACAGTGTACCTAAAGAATAATTTTATCCTTTGTAAAACAAAAAGTCAAAGGTCACATTGGTCCTGCCCTTGAACCAGACATATGAGATGTGACCATGTGCTTTGTGACACTGCATATGATGAATAACTTTGACAAGCTAGTAAACAAATCGTGAAGAATATGTGGCATTCGTGAGCCCAGTGAGGCATTAATATACTATACAGCTAAAGTTACAACTCTAAATTTGGATATATAGCTGTGCCACCACTTTGAAGTTACCTGATATTGACTCTGTGTCTCTGAGTATTTATATATACTGGCGTGCGCACACACACACAGATAGATCTACAATTCATTTGGGGATAGTCTAAAAATGTCAGGTGACATTTGCAAGACATTCCAAACAACCACACTCTTGTCTTTTCTCTGAATGTGCTCAGCAGCAGATGGCCAAATGGTCACTTCAATTCCTCCCTTCACCATTCTGATCTTGAAGGACCATTGTACTAAATAGAGACCAACTTTCAGATAGGATCAGAAGCCTCCTGCCCACCAGATTGTATATGCACGTCTCTGTGTGTCTTCCTTGCTGTGTGTGTATTCTAAGTTTTCTTCCATATCTGAGTTGTTACCCTCTATTTTTACCATCCCTTTCACTGATGCCTTTCATTGGGTTAAGGAGAATCCTCTTCAAGGGTGTTTCTACCTCTGATTCGCTATTTTCTTTATCAGACCATCGTAGATTTGAATCTTAAAGTAATTGTTTTATATAGTGATCCTGTGATTCATAAATGAAACTGATTTTTTAAATCTAATTTTTACATGGCATTAGAATTGTGTGTTTGCATAGGGAAGTAAATTTATGTTGATAAATGTTTCCAGTTTATTTATGAACACCTAGTACAACTTAGGAAGGAAAATACAACTTTCTCCCTTTAGGTATCTCCTTTTTCTGGATGCAACTGCTAAACGTACTTTGCCCAGAGAAAATGCTGGTTGGAGGAAGGTAGAGAGGGAGTTTGATTAAATTTTACTTCCAATTCATATTTCATACTGCAGTTAGAAAGATCTTTTAAGTATGAAAATCTAAATATACTACCCCTGCATACATTGTTTCAATATTTCCTCATTGCATTTAGGATGCAAAAAACTCTTTTCAAGTGCCATTAGGGTTGGGGTTTGATCCCTCTACCTCTCCTGCTTAATTTTTTTTCTTTTGGCCCCATATCTTGTACTCCAGCCTCACTAGTTATCTTCCATTCTCCAGAGCAAGCCAAGCTCTTTCTGGCTACAGAGCATTCACAAACCTTTGCAAGTGGCACCAATTCAGTCTCCTCTTCACCTAATTTTTACCTGCCTTCCAGTTCTTACTTTAAAGTCACTCCCTTCGAGAGACCTTCCTTGACCTCCAAGCTTCATTAGGTTCACTCCATTTGTTCTCATGACATCCTGTTATTTTCTTTCAGATCACCTATTTTCATGTGCAATTAGTAAGTATTTATATAATGTTTATGTTTATGTGTGATTATATATTTCTTAATCAGACTGTAAGCTTTATTAGGGATAGAGATCATGTGTATTTTGTCTGCCACTTCTCTAAGACCTGAATTCCAGGATCTGTCATAGTAGATGCTCAATAAATATTCCTTGAACTAATGGTGCTGTCATATGCTCTTCTTCATTTATAGCACTTCTAAAATGGAGTCCTGTTTATCTGAGAAGACAATGTTATATAGAGAGTCTTTAACCATTTCCCTAATGATTCCATATGGAGGAAGCTAAAACATACCTTTTTCTCTGCTGGAGCAGAATGGTGGCCGAATGGAGCTTTAAAGGGGAAGGAGCAAGTTTTATGTTTAATGCTTAATAAATATAAGATCGAGACCCGCCTGGGCAACTTGGCGAAACCTTATCTCTACAATAAATCAAAAAATCAGCCGGGCGTGGTAGCGCACGCCTGTAGTTCCAGCTACTTGGAAGGCTGAGGCGGAAGGATCGCCGGAGCCCAGCAGGTCGAGGCTGCGGTGGCCGGGAGCGGCCCCTGCACTCCAGTCTGGGCGACAGAGTGAGACTCCAACTCAAAAAAAAAATAAATAAATAAATAAATAAATAAATAAATAAATATAAGAATGGAGAGATCTTCATGTTATAATTTAGGTTCAGAGGTTAAGAGCTCTTAATTAATATCATGACCATCTCATGCTATAAAAACTGGGACTCAGCTGATGGCTTGATGCACTAACCAGAAATGGTCAAGATCAGGAGTTTACAAACCACAGGACATGAGCCAACTTTAGCCTACTGTCTGTTTCTGTAAATAAAAATTTACTGGAACACAACCACACCCCGCTGTTCATGTATTGTTTGTGGTTGCTTTCATGCTCCAACTGTGGAATTAAATAGTTTTATTTTTAATGAATAGTTTTAATAGAAACTTTATGTCTCACAGATCTAAAATATTTACTATTTGGACCTTGAAAAAAATGTTTGCCAATCCTTCGTCAAGACTTAGGAGGAAAGAAGCAAACAAAGGGTATAGATATGTTCATCAGTGCTGTTTTCTCAGCACTTATCACAGTGCTTGCTACCAAGCTGCGTTCAATAAGCAATGATTGGATTCAATTTAATTTAGGTTTTTCTGGTTTAATTGAACTTCTGATTTGTGGAGCTGATATTACTAAATAGGACGCCAGCAGTTCATGCAGGAAAGCATCTGCATGAATGAAAAAGAAAGCAAATAACCACCAATGGACAAGATAACTCGGAAACCCTGGGTCCTAGTTCTGATGCCTAGGAGTACGTTATGAAGTTGGGCACAAGAACAAGGCAAAAGTCTAGAGAAAAGATCACTTTTGATTTTTTATAAAACCAAAGCCTAAGTTACCTTAGTAGTAAGACTTCACTTTTATTTTGGTTTAATTATAAAACCCAAACCAGAGCCTACGTGACCTTAGTATGCATAAGACTAAGTGACCAAAGTCTAAATTACTTTAGGTGTAAGAATTCACCTCTATATTGCTTCAATTAACCATTGATATGTTCCTACTAAAAATGACCTTCTTTTGTCAGTCTACATTCTACATTCTTTTGAAAAAAATTTCTCAAGTCAGCTTGTTTTTGAAGCAGTCCCCTTTTTAATGACCTTGGCATTTTTTGATGTGTGTAAGTGGAGTATGTTACTTTAACTACCTTGAATTTAAATTTTATCATGGATAAATGAGAAAACATACATCTATTTGGCAGGGTTGTTTTAAGGTTTAAAGGATACGATACAGGTAAAGCATATATGTATGTTAATAACCAAATTTGAAAGCTGACTAATTTTTAAATAGAATCTATCAGCTACATTCTAGTTCTCTCAAGAAACAAGATGGTCTGATTTCCTCTAGCTGCATGTCCCAAAAGCACCCTGTACCCACTCAGCATGACATTCACACATGTGATTTTAGTTACTTGTTCAGTGTCTCTGGCGTGTCATACCCTAAGAGCTGTGAGGGCATCAACCATGCCCATCCTTTATAGTTGCTTCCTTTCCCCATTACCTTAGAACCTAATGTACTGGGTCCCCAAAACATGTTTACTGTTGAAAGAATAACATGTTAAAAGAAATAAAAATACTTAAGAATAAATAAACTTTATCCATACTTCACTGTTCCATGATTCTTACCTAGATGTTTGTGTTCTTTATACCTGGCACACAGGTGTTGGTTCTTTCTTCTCTAATTTTTCCCCAGATTCTTTCCAGATCTTCTGGCCTGTCATTCTCAATCTTCTCTGTGTTGATATTAAGGAGATGAATAAAAATGTAACCACTGTTGGCACTGCTGCTATGCTAATCTCCTGTTGATTCTGATTTCTAAACATGTCTTCTGTAACTACTTTTGACTTACAAGCCCCTTCTAGCAAGTAACTCCTCCATTTTTAAGTGACCAGAACTCATTTTTTAAAACCTTATACTCACTTATAAACTGCCAAACAATATATAATGTTTTGCAATCAAGCTATGGGTTTTCCTCTCCAAAAAAGCACAGTTCATGACATGGTCAGAAAATCATTAGCATTCACTACAGATAGTTCCCTCAGCTTTTACTTTTTAACCTCACCCCAATTCCCATTGCCTTTATAAATTAGTAAATGGAGCTTATCAAAGATTAATGCCTTGCTTTCTCCTTTTGGCAACTAACTCTCTCTTCTCAAAATCACTGTCTTTGAAGTCAGCCGAAATTCTGTACATGGTCCGGATGCACAACAGGAATTCTAATCCCAGTGTGTGCTGGAAACGAACCATGCTGCAACTTAGAGTTGGAGTCATCCCATCAGGTCTGCCCTGATATTCTATAGTAGAAATGTGACACTGGCTATTCTTCTTCTACTTAGGAAGTCTTACCTATGAAAGATATTTTACTACAGGTGCATTTAGAGAAAAACAGGAATATGGTTCAGTGCTACCATACACAACCTTATTAAAAGAAAGAAAGGTTTAGGTAAAAGATGATCAGAGCATAGCTCTAACTTACTATAAGAAGAGTTGATGACCACATTGTCATCAAGTTTATACTTACTATTTTTTGAATAAGGTAACCTCACATTCAATATAAACATATAATCCAAGTGGTGAGTTACAAAGAAGTCACACAGCATATCATATCAACCTTTGGAAATTAGCAACATTTCTCTTTTTGTGCTACCCAGCATCCACTGATGCCATGAGAACAACCCTGTTGCTTTTTTGTGCATTTCTGTAGAAATAATAAATTAATTTGTCCTCCCACTTCAGATGCCATAAGCATGCCTGAAGCGCCTTCCACTAGATCAATGTCTCTACCATTACTACGCTATTGCCAAAGGGTGGGAAGGTGCCTTTAGCTCAACCAATCAATTATTCTCTTCTGATGCTTAGAACTGAAAACTGAGTAAAGCAAGGGAAGAACAAGCGGATGACATTTCCTTATTCCAGGTGTGGCAACCAAAACAGGCTAGTATAGTTCTTGCTACAAATAAATTGTGGAGGTATTCTGTTCCTGTCCCCCTATAGTAAGCATCCTTTATGTAAAGGATCAATGTTTAACTCTTAAAACCACTGAAACCTGATGAATACAAGGATTGATAACCTCTGTATACCCAGCATCTCATACAGGGTCTATCACTCAGTAGAGCTCATTGTTTATGTAACAAATGGTATTTCATGCTTATATCTTTTTAGTTATTCTGGTGACACTTTAGGCGGGCATGGTGTCTCACACCTGTAATCCCAGCACTTAGGGAAGCCAAGGTGGGAGGAATGCTTGAACCCAGGAGTCTGAGACCAACCTAGGCACCATAGCAAGACTTGTCTCTATTTAAAAAAAAAATAAAAAAATTAGCTGGTCATTATAGTGCACACCTATAGTCCCAGGTTCTTAGAAGGCTTAGGTGGAAGGATTGCTGGAATATAGGAGCTTGAGGTTGCAAGTAAGCTATGATCGTGCCACTGCATTCCAGCCCAGGTGACAGTGAGACTCCAACTTAAAAATATATTTATATAATAACAATGATTTTTCTGCAATATTAGGGTATGATATATTCACATGACTCATTGCTAACAGAAATCATTTGTAGATTTTTTGATGAAGATACCCACTCTGCTTGTTTAAATTTTATGTTTAAAAACTTTACATGTATACATTTTTAAAATGGTATGTGTTTTCTCATGCAATAGTTAAAATTCTTGGGAGACTGAGTGTAGTCTGTTGAATACTGAGTCATGATTGAAGATCTAAGACCATGCCATTTCTTTAAAACAGAATCTCCATGACTCAATATCTCCGAACTTTTTTTCTTTTAGGCTAGAAAATATCGTTTTTTAGAAAGTAAAGTAGAGAGAGAGAGAAAAGAGATTCACCTCCCCAAAGTGGGAAAGGGAGCCAAGGCTAGGAAACATGGTGTCCATAACTCAAAGAGTCTTGTGGACACACCAGAGTTTAACAAAGCAATGGTCAACTTTTTTTGTTTATGTTTGTTTTTTAATGTCATTGTGCCATAGTAGTAGATTGAGGAGTTAAATAATCCAATTACTTCAAAGTAGTTCCTTACAAGAATAAGGTGTATCTTGCCATTTATTTCACCTGCTTTTGTGTCTTTTAAGAGTGCTTTAGAGTTTTCCTCATACAGATTTTGGAAATTTCTTATTTTAAAAATTGCTGTAAATAGAGGCTTCTTTGTTGTTACATCCTTTAACTGATTTTTGTTTGTATTTTTGAAGACTATTGATTTATATGTCATGCTACTTCGCTAAGTTGTGTTTTTGCTTACAGTGTTTCTTCCATTGATCCTTTGGGTTTTCTAGATATATAATTATATCTTCCAATAAGAATAGTTTTACAAGCCTGGCTCGATAACTCAGCCTGTAATCCCAGCATTTTGGGAGGCCAAGGTGAGTGGATTTCCTGAGTCTGAGGGTTCGAGACCAGCCCGGGCAACTTGGCGAAATCTCGTCTCTACAATAAATTAAAACTTAGACTGGTATGGTAGCGTGCACCTGTAGTTTTGGTTACTTGGAAGGCTGAGGTGAAAGGATTGCTGGAGTCCAGGAGGTCGACGCTGGGGTGGCCATGAGCATGCCACTGTATTCCAGTCTGGGCGACAAAGTGAGACTCCAACTCAAAAAAAAAAAAAAGAAAGAAAGAATAGTTTTACTTCTTTCTAGCTACATTGCCTTTAATTTTTTTTAGTTGGCTTAATTGCATTGGTGAATACTTCTAACTCAATATTAAATAGTAGTTGGAAACAGTGGGCATCTTTAATGTTTTTCTTATTTTGATGGAGAAGTCATCGGTGTTTCTAAATTAAATAGGATAATTGGCTGTGAAGCTGAGGCATATATATTTTCTCATATCAAAGGAATATACAGAAGTCCTATTTTACTAAGTATATTTACATAAATAGTGTTGAATTTTTTCAAATGACTTCTCTTTCCTTATTTCTACTATGATAAGGTCTAATTGCCCTTTTGAGCACTACCAATTTTTCCGAAAAGTATTTATTTAATCTAGATTTTCAAATTAATTTGTATAGAGCTTAATGTTATGTCTTATGATTTTCCAAAAATTATATTAATAGTTATATCCCCTCTTTGATTTTTGATTTTGTATATTTGTGAATTCTCTCTTTACTTCTTGATTAGATGTGTTAATGGTTTGTTGGTTTTGTTGATTGTTTCATTAAAAGCATCCTTTGTATTTTTTTACAAAGGTTCTTTTGTTTTACTGTTTTCTTTATTAATTCTTTCCCCCTTTTTATTGTTTGTTTACTTTATTGTTCTTTATCTTTTTGAGTTGCCTAGTTAATTCATTTTCACTTTTACTATTCAGGCTTTTAGTGCTATAAGATGTTCTTTATGACTGGATCAATTGTATTTCATGGATTTTATTGTTTTCATTATTGCAATTTCTTAAAAGTTCTGTAATTTTGTATTGAGCTTCTCTTTTGAGATGAATTATTTAGCAATGTATTTGAAATTTCCAGATGGAGAGATCTTCTAGTGTTTTATATTCCTATTAATTTCTAGCATTATTGCATTGTAATCGGAGCATGTTGTCTGTGCTAATTCTATTCCTGGAATATTGGAGAGATTACTATGGAGCTTAAGATGAGGCCAGTTTGGGTGAATGTTTGTTTCATATATGCTTAAAACCATACTGTCTACTATTGGCATTCAGAGTTTGATTATTAGATCTACCTTATTGATTTAATTGTGTAGGTTTTCTGTATTCTTGTCAATATTTTTTAATCTATCTGTCTTATATTCAGAGACATGTGCTAAAGTTATCTGTTGTTTGCATTTTCCTAAGTCTCTGCTTTATGAAAGTAGCTGTACTATTATGTACACACATATTAGTCATTAGAATACCTTCATTGTGAATTGTAGCCTTCAGTATTATAAAATACTCTTCTTTGTGCCTTTATTTAATGCTCTCTGGTTTGCATTTCACAGTGTTCAATAATATTGTGACCACTGCTTTTTAAAAATTAATTTACAGCCTATATTTTTATTTTTAATCTTTCTTACTCTTTGTTTTTGGTGTATCTCTTTTTATACAACATAGTATTAGATTTTACTTTGTTAGACAAGCTCGTTATTTTAGTAGGTGAATTAAATCATTACATTGTTGATAATATTGATAAACTTGTGCATGCACATAGATATATGAAATTATATATATTCTTTTACTACATGGTCTGTTTTATTTCATTTTTCTCAAAATCTTTCTCTCTGTAATTTTTTTTGTGTGTTGAATGGAGGATACTCAGTAAAGTTTTTTTTTCCTAATGCTTACTTTTATGCTAAAACCTTTACATAATTAATATATTACCTTTTTTTGCCATTGCTGATTAGCCCTTAACTATGAGCAATATTGGAAAAACCGTGCTATTAATGTTTCAGTTCCCTCTCTCCCAGCATCTAATTGGAAATGATATATTTTTTTACTCCCAGATAATACTTACAATGTAATTAATGAACTTAATCTGTTTTTTATACATTCTCCATAGTCTTCTGATCCCCTCCATTTTGTTTGTTTGTTTGTTTGCATCGGAGTATCACTCTGTCACCCAGGCTGGAGTGCAGTGGCATGCTTGCGGTCACCGCAGCTACGGCCTGCTGGGCTCAGGCAATCCTTCTGTCTCAGCCTTCCAAGTAGCTGGAACTACAGGTGTGCACCACTATGCCCGGCTAATTTTTCTTGTTTATTGTAGAGATGAGGTCTCACCAAGTTGCCCAGACTGGTCTTGAACCTTTGGGCTCAGGCAATCCTCTCACCTCAGCCCCACAAAGTGCTGGGATTATAGGTGCGAGTCACTGCACCCGGCCTTCCCTCCATTTTTTCATGGTTGTTCTGTACCTGATTGGTCAGTGAATATAGCCATGTTTCTATGATCATCATTTAGTCTTAGTCCTGTAGGTAAATATATATTCCATGCTTACCTCCTGTTCTCATGCTGATATCTTTTCAATTCTGGTTATCTAACGCTCATTTTCTAGTAGGTCATTCAGGAAAGCCTTATTCAAAAAATTTTCCTTAAGTTATTTCATGCTTATATCAGCTTTCGGTTTTTATAGTCAAAGGTCAATTTTGCTGGTTAGAAAATGTGAACAAAATTTTTCTGTCTGAATTTTTAAGCATGTTATTCCTTTATTTTTTAGGGCTAAGTGTTGTCAACAGAATCTTAGGACAATGTTATTTTATTTCCCTTATTTTACTTCACATAACTTCTTAAGTTATGAGTAACTTGGCCCACTTACTATTCTATCGCTATTTTGAAATTTGATTGCACATATATTATTACTATTGTCGGTAAATTCATATTAATGAGTATACTCATGCTTGTAGAATATATGTTGTAAAGACCAGAAGCAAAGAACTACTTAATATCCTTAATATCTACATGCACTAGCTAAGACCTTGCCAATCACCAAGTCTCTGATCAAGTTATTTCAGCTGCTTTTATATATATGTATGTGTGTGGGGGGGTGTATTTTTAAAGGGTATCACCATGTCATCATTTTCATTTAACTTATCAGCAAAAAACAACAACAAAAAAGCTATTTAGAACAACTTTTCATTGAGTTCCTATGTTATCTGGTCAGCACTGTCAGAAATCCTTTTTACTTTGTTCTGTATTCATCACTCTTGATAGAAAAAAAGAGAAAAACTACAGGTGACTGGGACAGGATTTGGTTATAGAAATCAAAGGATACAAAGTTGCATGCTTCTTTAAACTATAAAAGGGGGTCATTAACAATAGCTTATAGTTTCTTTTTAAATTTTTTTTCTGTACTGAATTAACATTTCTTTTTTTAAAATTTATTGTTTTAAAGATGTGGAGTACAATTCAGGATTCAGGTATACGAGTAGTCATCATACAGGTAAAGTTTGGGCCTCCCTTTGGCCCCCACTTTGCCTGATTTGAGATCAAGTACCCTTATTAATGTTATGTGCTCCCCCATTCCTTTGGCAGTTTCTAGCTATTGCTAATTCCTTTCTTATAATATTATGGTAAATGTTCAAGGTCTGATTTATCACAGAAACAAAGAACTGAGTACCACATGTTCTCACTCAATGCCTGTAGTTTCTACACTCTTCAGTGTAGACCAAGATGATAGAGTGTTCAAAAATATTTCTTATATTTCTAGGTCAGATAAATTTTAAATATTACTATATTGCTAGTAAAATAAAGTGCCTTGATCTGAAGACTGTACATCTTATTGTCATTTACACACATTTCTAGACAAAGACATATCTAAAAGTAATAATACTGGATTTACTTAGACCCTGTACATTTGAACTATTAGTCTGAGCACTTTACCCATGTTTTAACTCATTTAATGGTAAAAATTCCTTGCATCTCATAGGTGTCATCATTACTACTATTTTGTAGATGAAGAAACTGAGACACAGAAAGATAAAGTTATTTGACCTATGTCACCTAGTTTGTGAATGAGCCAGAATTTTATTTGAACTGGGCATTTTAATAGGATATAGATAAATTTCCATAACAGTAAGATATTTGTCTTTCTTTTATGAAAGCTGTTCTTTTCAAAATGGTCCCTAAAACTGAATAATAATCTTTGTTTATGTTTGTCATAAAAGAAAATAGCCAATTAAAAAAGGAAAGCAATATATGTAATTCTTTGAACATCTAATAATCATATTGTGTCATTCAATTAAAACATCACTGTTAGAATAGAATCCCTGTATTACCACGTACAATCCTTGCCAAATATCCAGACACAATCATGGGCTTTAAGGATTACAAGTCGCATAATAAAGGATAATGACCTAAAATTAAGCACACCAATATAGAAAGCTGGAACTGTCATGCTCAGTATAAGTCAGCAATCTATTAGATTTAATGGGAGATTAAGGAGCTGTGTAACCCGCAATTATGCTGTTTTTCATTAAGAAAAAAATGTGATGATGGTGCTCAGTAAAATTCTTCCTTCTATTTACCTCTGTTTAATTGGATTGGGGACTGCTTAAACATCTTTGAGTTGGAGCTTATAAGAAGATGATCCCCTCTGTTTTTCAAAGCTTAAGGCAGCAGGCAGACAACACGATCATGTCAAGACTCATGCAAAAACCTTAATCCTACTTTTTTTCCATCAACCAGCTACTGCAGCCCAGTGTTTAACCTTGTAAGTACTAAATGTGCTTTGTCACTACTTTGGTAGATTTGCCACTGAATCGTTATTGTTTAATGCTGTTAGCTTCAGTACCAATAACAGATATCAATTCCCTCTGCCTTCGGATACTGACCATGTTACTGGCCAATGGTTTGCTACATGTCTAAGTTGTCAAATAGAGAATAGATTTGTTTTTCATACATTCATCTACCCATGTACTCATTTGATAAATATCAAGCCCTTTTATGCCTTTCCCCAAGCTCTACGGTAGACGTGGGAGAGCAACCATAAATGCACTGTCCCTTTCTTTAGATGGTGCTACTGACAAGCCCCATAGTCCTGGTGTCTCAATCTACTCTTCAGACTTCGTTTTTGAAAGTCAAGAAAATAAGTTGGAGTTCTCATTCACTTTCTTTTTCTAACTACTTTTTGCCTAGTTCAACTATCCAGCATCTTAACCTTAGAATTATCAGCTGTAGTTTTACTGAGATCAGCAAAATCTTAGTGTTTAAAGAGTAAAGGTTAAACAGACAAATTAGCTTTCTCTACAGAAAGTACTACACATGCTTCTTGGATAGTAATGATCTTGCTTCTCTCTCTCTCTCTCTCTCTCTCTCTCTCTCTCTCTCTCTCTCCACCCACCCCTCCCCGCCTCCCCCCAGGTTGAGTGGTAAAGGAAAAAAGAGGTGGCTCTCTGATTTGTCCCAGTGATGGTGAGCACAGCAGAAAAGCAGACACACTTAATGCTCAGCTGCTCCGACCAGTCAAGCAAGCCACCAAGTCCCAGCTGTGTCTCTTGATGTTTTCTGATTGCACCTACCCCTCAATCTGTGAACTGTTTTCTGGACTCAGATTCATCAAGCGCTGCCGCTTTAAACACACATGCAGGCAGGCATCCTAGGATATGCCATTATAAGCTGCTGCCAGGGGATCTTCTGGAGATAAATGGAATCTGTGTGAAGTAAATTAGTGTGAACCAGTCAATCTGAGTGTCAGCCTTGAGCCACTTCCATGGATAACTAGCTGGCTGACTAGAGGCTGGTGTCTTGTGCCATAAGTGGGTTGGAAGCTCTGAGATTCTGTTCCACAGGATGGGGCAATTTTGGAGGCTGTTTTGTTTTGGAAGAAGACCAGTTCGATCTGTATTTTAGATGTATCAATGAAATGGAATTATAAGGTTTTGTGTTTATCTCATTACTCTAGCTGTACCCAATGCCTCTCAATTGGATAACTTCTTTACTTTGGAAAATAGGAAGAAATGTCCTGGAAATAGTGCTTCCTCCTTGATTGAGCTGCCATTTTGCAGGCTCCAACATTGCTGCACTTGATTTGACTCTCCTAAGATCTTTAGGGTTTTAAAATAATGGCCATAAACTGGGAAAAAGAATTTAATCCAAATCTCCTCTCCCTATTTGTTTCTGTGAATAAATCTATGTGATCTTTAATTCATGAAGAGAAGGAGGCAGTATGCAAAGGTTGATGATCATGGTTCCCTGTAGATACCCAGCATGAAAAATAGACTTTGACCATTAGAGTGGGAGGGGAATACCCTCAATAGCAATAGCATGAAAAAAAACCTTTTAAAGTAACTTGACTATGCCCTGGAAAGAATTTAGAGACCAAAAAAAGCATATGACCCAACAGAGCCTTAAGAATCATTGTTTAATATGATTAAATGGTAAGTATAAATGGTTATATTATGTGAAAATCATGTTTCCATAATTCAGTATTCCTTTAGAGATCAGACCTGTTCTTACATTAAGATCACAAGAATTATTTTTATCTGGTTAAGTTATGACAAATCATCTTTATTTCTTTCTTCCTTTATTACATTAATAAAATTTTTTATCACCTCCCTCTCTGTAGAGTGAAATATCGGTGAAATGGTTGAACATAGAAAAAAAATGTACAAAATAGAACAAGTATAAATTTAAGCCTCATAGTTGGGGAACATTTTTAAAGCATTTCCTCCTCAAAACCCAGGGAAATATTTTGCCTTCATGGGAAGAAAAAAATTATATCTTGAAATAGGAACTTGTGCTAAATAATAGTTGTTTAAATATTCAACAAAATAAGTTTATTTTCTATTTCTGGTCACCATATCTAGACTCATGTGTTTAAAATGTAGCTTTTGAGTACTTTATGTGAAAGTACCACCATTATGGGGTCCATAGAGACACATTTTATATATAGGATACATTTCAGTATATAGAGTGTCTATGGATGTTAGGTAGCATGAATCATAGCAAAAATCAAACCAAATACTTTAAAAATTGAGTGACCCTTTCCTTGAACTAATGAAACAAAAATGGGATGTCCTGTGAGAACAAAATTTGTTTTATGCCTGTACATTGAGTTCAGAGAAATAAACTCCCTAGAGTAAATTTAACTTTATGATTTATGAGGATAAGAAAAAGAGAGTAAAAATCAGCAAATTTCCCCTTCTGTTGTAGAGTGTAGTTGTAATCATTTGCAATGTGTGACTCTTACAAAGTTATTTGAAGGATAGGGAAGTGTGTGTTGTATAAATGATGCTTTGGCCTAAAGATCTCACTTAATATGATCCACCCGCTATCTACCTAAACATTCAGTGCAGAGAAAGTAGACTACTTCAGCTATTACTGCTCACAAGTAAGTTGTCCCATGAGCATTAGATTCATCATGTTTGTGGAGTAAGCATACAATTTATGAATTTCCAACTGGGTGAGATAAGCTAAGGATGACAGAAATTGACATATTGGGTCAGGCCTCCAACTTTTCTAGCCCCATCTTCTAATTTCAGCTCCAAAGTTTCCACTATACAGAGGCAAATTATCCCTGTAACATCAGCCTCAAATTTTCAAAATGTGTCTAAAATATCTTGTTTCCCTATTCATGTACCCCAGTGGCATTGTCAGACATGAAATCCAAAGAATGGGATTAGAAGTACAATACAGGCCAAATGCAATGCTAAAGAATACAAAGAGTAGAGAAAAATTAATGTCACCAGGCGGATTAGTGAAGATTTCATAGAAGAGTGAAATTGGAGCTAAGCCTCCAACAGAGTAGTGTTTTGACAAGCAGAGAATTGGAGCTCGGGGTAAAAGAGGATACCACAAGCTGGAAATCTATACAAAGTCACAGATGAGAAATAGAGAAATAAATGGCATATCCAGGGGGAAATTAGCAGTGTCATCCAGCTGTAGTTATGATATCAGAGTCTGAGATGGGAAAGGTGAGGAGATGGGTAGCAACCAGTGAGAAACCGCTTAACATCAGTTGAGACTGTGTTGTGGAAAGTCCGGCAATGCAGGGCTCCAGAATCCTTCACTGCTGAGTGAATAGAGGTCACTGTGGATTTTTCTACACAGGAGCTAAATAATCGGACCTTGGTTATAAGTATTTGACTTGTCTCAGTTTAAGGAATGACTGAAGAGAGAGATACCTGTTATCAGGTTATTGAAATAGAGGAGTGACTCTGGTAATGGAAAATAGAGGGAGAATGTAATCATCTTGTTGGAGGAATGGAAGGTGAGAAAGTAAGTTATAGGTATATACAACTTTTTAGCAATTGTTTTCTATATATTTTATTTGAGTTGTGGGGTGCATGTGAGGATTTACTACATAAGTAAACTGCATGCAGGTGAGATCTGGGCTAGCGAGTTCTCTTCCCTGGTGGACCTGGTACCCAGTGTGTGGTTGTGTGCCCCTTATTCCTCCTCGCTCCCTTCCTCCTTTAGCAGTGTTCAGAGTCTGTTGTTCCCAACTTTGTGCTTGTGTAGCCAGTGATAAGGGCCTGCTTATGAATGAGAACATGTGGCATTCTGCTTTTTGTTTCTGTGATAGTTAACTTAGAGTGATGGTCTCCAGCTGCATCCATGTCGCTGCAAAGGAAATGATTTTGTTCTTCTTGATAGCTGTGTAGCATTTCATTTTGTATAAGTACCATATGTTCTTTATCTAGTCCATGTTCGATGGGCATCTGGGTTCCTTTTTAGCAATTTTACAAATATTAATCACACTCTTTAGATTTACTTTCAGGCTAGAATCTTGGTTTTCTTAACTTCTTCTTGAGATATTCTTATATTAATAAACTCTCCTCCTCCTTACTTTCCAGGCCTTGGTTGGCCTTTTGAATGTAATTATAGTCGATATGAGCTACTGTGACTGGAGACACTTGCTGTGTTCCATTTGTGAAAGCCACATGGGCTCACTTGATTTTCTTATGGTTAGTTTGTTGTGCTGCTCATCCTCTTCCTCAAGTACTTGACTTCTATTAACTATTTGTCTACAGTTTATATTGGTTCAATATCCCTGAGTCATAGCAAACGATAGCTCAGTGCTATGTTCTTGTTACATTTACTTTGGTTTTTCTTTTTACTTGTTTGTTTACAATTATTGTGGATACATACTCGTACGTATATATGTGATATTTTGATACAAGCATACAATGTGTAACAATTAAATAAGGATGTTGGAGTATTTATCACCTCAAGCATTTATCATTTCTTTGTGTTAGGAACTTTCCAATTCTACTTTTATTCTGAAGTATATAAAAATTATTAACTATAGCCTCCCTGTTGTGTTACTGAATAATAGATCTTATTCCTTCTATCTAACTGTATTTTTGTACCTATTAACTATGCCCCTTTTTATCCCTCCCTTTCCACTATCCTTCTCAGTCTCTGGTAACTATCATTCTACTCTCTGTTCTTTTTTTATTTTTAGCTCTCACATATGAGTGAGAATATGCAATATTTGTCTTTCTCTGCCCGGCTTATTTCACTTATAAGGCTCCCTAATGTCCTCCAGTTCCATTCAAATTGTTGCAAATGATAGGCTTTAATTTGTTTTATGTCTGAATAATGTTTCACTGTGTATGTATACCACGTTTTCTTTATACATTTATCCATGGATGGACACGGGTTGATTCTATAGCTTGGTTTTTATGAATAGTGCTGCAGTGTACACAGGGATGCAGATATTGTTTCAATATACTGATTCCTCACTCCCCCTTTTTTTCTCTATACCTAGCAGTGGGATTACTAAATCATATAAGTAGTTCTATTTTTAGCCTTTTGAGGAAACTCCATACTGTTCTCCATTGTGGCTGTACTAAATTACATTCCTTCCAAATATACGAAGGTTCTGCTTCCTCCACATCCTTATCAGCATTCATGATTGCCTGTTTTTTTTTTTTTTCAACTGGGGTAAGATGATCACTCATTATTTTAATTTGCATATCTCTGATGATTATTATGTTACATGTACTTTGAATCGTATCCTTTAAACATTTCTCCAAACTTAACTATATCAAAATGTATACACAATGCTTATTTCCATTCATTCTTTCTGACAATTGTTTTCTATAGCTTATTTAATCAGTCTCACATTTCACAATTCCAGAATGCTTAGTGTTCTGGAGATTTCACCATGCATTCTTCCAAACAATCTGCAAAAATATAGTAAAAGAGGTATTTTACACTAGTCTAGTAATTTGTCTTATCTGAAAATATCTATGAGTCTCTTACCCTTTGCTTCCTATTTTCTGGTTCTCCAATTATGATAACATTGTATTGAACCTAGCTTTCTGCTAGTATCACTAGTTATAGCTACTAGTTCCATTTTAACTACCTGCAATGTTTTTACTCTTTAAATTTTTGCTTTCTTTAGCTGAGTTTCTCTTATCCTTTATTTGTAGATGTCACTGGCTTGTCTACTGTCGAAAGGAGACTTTCTGCTACTTATCAAGGTCCCTTCAATATTTGGGGAAACCATCTCTTAGAGGTATTAGTCCAAATACCAAGTTCTTTGCAGTGACACAGCTTGAAGATTTAAGAAGCCATCTTTCTATTATTTATATCTCAACAGAATGAGTATTTTTAAATGAGTGGCTACATTTGATATTTGTGACCATAAGAAGCAATTGATGCCAACAGACTACTTATGCTCTCCACGTCTTGTGTGAGTGCAAATGTAGGGTGTGGAGTGTGAGAAAGCGATACTCACTGCTGATTATATGACACTACAATGATAAAAAAACACATTTTTAACATCCAAGCATATCTTTCATTCAATTTCAGTATGTTTTCAAGTACTTTGGCATACCACTCTGAAGTCATTCAAATAAAAATAAATTACATTCAGAGTAACTAAGGCTAATGACACAAAATATGGTAACTTAGACATGTTCTTCCTTGCATCCTTCTTAATGTTGACAAAGAACTAGAAAACGAAGGCACAGTCTGGATAATTTGATTTCCTTATTTTCCATTTCCTATCTGGGAGATGAAAGAGCTCTGACACTTGACTAACCATCTGAGACAAATGTTTTCCCCTGAGACAGAGACAGCTATCAGCTGGGAATTTGAGACTGCCTGCCAACCATTCTTCCCACACTGATGGTGTCGTCTTAGGTTCAATCTGTGGAAAGGTTGCTGCTCTTACGAATTCCAGTGCTAGTGCCATTTGACAGTTTCTTCTCCCGTTGATTCAAGAGGGGAATGTTTTTGGGTCCTTTTCCTTATGGATAGCTAGAGACTTTGCTGGGTTTTAAATTGCCCTGTGATGTGAATCCTTATCTTAAGTTCATATATAAATCATGTTTATCTCTAATCTCAAATGCTAGCTTGGTGCTCTTTTGATTGAAGGGTCTCTTTTGTTTTCCTGACCTTCTTCTAAATTTTCAAATACAAACTGGGAGATTTACTATAAATTCCTCTTAGAGTTCTCCCTTTACTGACTGTTCTTCAATTTATCTATATGTAGAGATCTATCTGTTTTCTTCTTGGAAACTATTCCTGCTTTTCTTGAACTTGTGAACAGCAAGTAAAAGTAATGCATTTCTGTATTTGTCATAGATCTTGGTCCTTGTGATAAAAGTCAAATGACTTGCAGAACCTAAATTGTATGAAGAATGCATTAGTTAATTTCTGTACATTCTTAGAATTCATTTATTACCTATACTTCATTTTAGTGATGTACAGGTCCTTTCAGATTAGATGTTTCTGAGTCCCTTTTTCTTAAATATCTCTGTGGTATAGAAAGCTGGGATTGAGCTTGCTGATTTGAACAGTTAACTTCCTGCATCTAGAAACTCTGGCCAAATTATAGATAAATACTTAAAAAAGAAGAAGTAATAATTCCCTGAGTTATTTCCACTCTAAATTTACTCAGAGATCAAATGTTCAGAGATCAAATGTTCTGGAAATTATTTTTATTTGATTTTGTTTTTAAATGCCTGCTCATCTGCTTATCACCTCTGGCTTTGAAATACTGCTTGCCAAGGAAGTGGCACTCTGAAGGAATGAGCACATAAAGAAATCTAGGCAAACCTTCCACTGGGAACTTAGAATTACCTAGCTGGGAGTGAGGAAATGTGTCAGAAAAAATGGGATGCAGTTCCATCATTCCCCATTATTCTTCTTTTCTACTTCCCAATTTACACATTTTGTCTTTGTTGTCTCTCTTCATCCTATACCCCTATAGTTCTGTTTTAGTCTAATAGTGTAGATAATGTGATTAGAGTTGGTATTCATACCTAGCTTGACTAAGGCAAAAAGACATCATGAGCCCCATGATTCTGTGTAATAGGAATAGGAAGAGTTGAGACTATTGATCCTCCCCTTGAGAGATTTGAATTGAGGAAAGTATAATGCCACAGAAGCACCACACTGCTCCATAACCCTGTCCATTCATTCAACAAGCATTGAGAAGCCCTTTATGCCTGGGGAAATGAAACCAAGAAGGAACCCATCCTCATGCAGGAAAATGCCAATCTTAATCCAGAAAGGGACTCAGAAGTTCCTGTTATTTCCAAGGCTGCTGTGATGCCCACCTACCTCTTGGTACCTGTCAGTGACTTCCTATGTTGTTCATTGTTCTTAGATTTTTAACTGGCAGAATATTTTAGTCTCAGAACTGAAGGGTATCAAAGAGACTGTCCCGTTCAAATCCCTCACTTTATAAAGAAAACAACCTGAGTTTAGGAAAGTGAAATGACACACTCAAGGTTTCAGTATTGAGAGCAGAGGTGAGATTGAAAACCAGATCACCTGGGTCCTATTAATTGAGGTTTTGTTTTGTTTTGTTTTTTTCAATCTAACACAGTCCCTCCTGGGAAATTCACAAGTTCATCTCTATAATGAAATTGTTTATATTCTTTTTTCTTTCAATAGGTTCATATATCTGAATGCTAAACAATTAGGAATGTTATTTTCCATGCAAAGATAAGTCAGATAGGATTTCCTTTATGCAGACGGCCTGTTGGCATTAATAATAGATTTTGAAAAATGTTTGGGTAAGTTTGAACTGTAATCCCTGGCTAGACCTTGAGATTTTCCTCTTAAGCTGTAATTGTTTAAGAATTGAAATTAATCACTGAGCTTTTTAAAAAAATTATTAGGATTCTTTGTTAGCAGTTACTGTCAGTTATTTGATAAGAGCTCTTGAGTTTACCTATCTTGTTGCTTTAGACTAGAGTATGGTACTTGCTTATTTATCAATCTTACCAAAGCAGCCCATTACTCAGAATTCTGAATAACTGAGGAATTTTCGTATTTGAGAGGAATGCGGCAATGTTTAAAAAGAGTCATTTGATATCTCTTTCACATTCATATTTATCTTCCCCCAAATTAATTGAGTGGTCTAGCTGTACTTCTCACCTGTAGAAGTTAACTACAGACATTTTTTTTCTCAGTCTAAATAGTAAATAATTTAATTATTTCTCTCTTTGTGGGTATGTGTGTATTTAAATGAAATAACAAATTCTTTACGTCTAGGTAGGAATACAAAAATAACAATTGCTCTTCACAAAATTTTAGAAAATTTGTTTGTTTGTCAATTGAAAAATTATGTCATTCTTAAAGCAATTCATTCTAGATAATGCCATTCACAAAATAATATTCCACATCAGATTACAATTACAGGAAGATGGCAAAAGCATAAGTCTAATGTTAACTCATCTTGCTGAACTTGTCCATAAAACAGTTATTAGTTATAAAGAAGCATTAGATACCTAATTTAATTTTGGACATTACTGTATGATCTTTTTCCAGTTTCCAGTCCACACTGTAGACAAAGTAAGCCTGAAGTCTAATGCAGGATGTAGCGATTGCTATTCAAATATAATCAAGAGGTCCTAGCACTTGATTATCTCAATAGATACTCTTAAAGTAGGGGTAATGTGTACACAGCTCTTTAGCTAGATATGTTTTCCTGATAAGACATCTGTCTAGAGAGAAGCCACTTTGTAAACTGAATTTGGAGTCTGTTCAAATTACATCCTCTTTGTTTACAAATTTGGTGTTATCACAAGTCTTTTCATGGATTATGCCTCCCTCTAATTTAAAATATATTGCAGTCTTTTGTGATCTGCCAGTGTTCTGATGGCATTTTCTTCTACCTAAATATTATGTAGTTTTTCTTTCTTTCAAGCCTCTAAAAATATATTTTTTAGTTTACTTGATAGTGATTTGTTAAGATTGGGAAGAGATCTAAGTTATCGAGCAGGGAAGTAACCAACTCTTGGCTACCATATTGAGCTGGTAGATTGGAACTCGAATCTGACTTCTTTCCCACTGCTTATTCCACAGGTCTGAGATGTTTTATAGTCTTTTCTGATCTCTACAACCTGTACATTATTTTTACAACCTTGATTAATATGTAATTAAGATTTTTGCTTGGATGTTATCTGGTACTACAGTGGTTTTTTCTACTTAGTTGCCCAACATTTCAAACTGTTATATCTTTTTATTAATGATCTTCTTATAAATACCCCATTGCTTCTAAAAATTCTGTATATCTGATGAATGGAATCTATTTTTAAATCACTTATAAGTCATTGTATTGGAAACATTATTGGACTACAGATTCTATTCATACTGTAAATGATAACAGATGTTTAACAAGGGCTCTATTTGTCCAACAGCAATAACCTAGCTTGAAAAAAACAATGTTTGTGGAAGTGGTTGGAGATTTTTTCCCCCCATTGACTTTTCTCTTGCTGGGGTTGAGGAGATGTTTCTTGCAGTTGTTTGCTTCCCAGGCCTAGCCACTTTTAGCAGATAATATCATCTTTCTGCAATTGATGAGAAAAGGAATGAGGGAACTTTTAAAGGATAACTGAAACCAAAACAAAGAACAGAAGGAGGTGAAGGAGTATGACCACTGATGGTCCTCCCGCCACATTTTTTATTTTTAATAAATCTTTCTAAAGTCTTCCTCATACAGATCTGAATTTCCTCTGAAACTGGTCTTGAATGTGGTTTATTAACTACTGATTTTGTATTGTCTTTTGCTGAACCACTTATTTCTTTAGGATCTAGAAGAATTACACTAATAGTTAAATGCTGCATAAACATATCCATATAAAGCACATGGACTCCTCCCTCTATCTAGCTACCAAATATATTGCAAAGATATTTAGAAGATTGTCCTTTTAGTTGTCAATATTTTGAAGTGTGTGATGAGTAAATGGAATAGCCTTACATCTTTCAGTGGTAGAACTGTCAAGAAGAGTTTTTCTTTTTTGCCCCTTACCCCTCAAATGTGGATTATTTTAAGAATCCATTACAGAGGAAATAAACGGTTGATTTTTAAACTAAAGATGATTCTAGAAACCATTTGCACTATATTGATGTCAAAAGTATCTCTCTGCCAAACTCTAAAATGCACCTTCAAAAACTACTGAAAATATCCAAGAATGTTAGTGATGTGCTACAAATGGACTTTCTTATTGATAAATAAAAGTCAATATGTATAGTGAAAGGACAACTTGCTGTGATAAATGGGCCTACCATCAGTAAAGATCAAATTATTGACTATCTAAAGCAAGGCAAAAACCTGTCTATAGCTAACTTGCAGGTGAGAAGAATTAGCTAACAACAGCAATTCAGAAAAATCTCGAAGAGATACATAAGAAGAATTCATTAAAAATACATACCAAAGTATACAACATTAGCAAATACATCTGTGGCACTAGGCTAATATATTTCTTTGGCCATGCCTAGGTTCACACCTTTATTTTTCCCCCTTGATTGAGCTCTCTTTGGGCTTCCCACATTACCACAAGGAAGTCTAATTCAAATTTTACCTTCAGACTACCCTTTTGTAGAGAAGTTCTCCTCTGCACTACTAAAAACCATATTGCTCTTAGAACATAGTCTCTAATGCTCCTGCTAGTTACTTTTCATCATGCTTCAACTAGATCACAAGTTGTCTGAGGGCATATTAAAAGTACCTCCATTTCTTTACCCCTCACAGACTAGCACAGAGCTCTACCCATAATAAGCATTAGATCAATATTTGTTGATTTCATCAGTGGTGAGATGATTTCTTAGAGAAACCTTGATCACACATCATGTCAGCATTTAATGATGAAGCATCACTGGAAACACCCAAAAGAATGATTTCAAGGATTAGTCTATCAAACAAACAAACAAAATATAGAATGGTGGTAACTAACCTCTCTGATATCTGTTGTTCCCAACTGGCAGAATGTAGGCATTTCTTCTACAGAAACTTTAATTGAATGCTCTGGGAACTACTCAGTAAAAGTGACAAATTTTGTACCATTTCAATTTAGAAACTAGTGTGTAACTAAGCAAAATATCAAAAGAATAACCCTTTCTTCTTCCCAACTCCCACACAAGCCACAGCTTCCAAAATCAGAGGTGGAGGCGAAATTGTTGCATGGTATCCACTATTGTGAGTTTATGAAAGTCATGCAGCTAAACTTACACCTAACTTTCCAGCTTTCTTGAGAGGTCTGAAATGTCAGTGCCTCCTGGCACCACTTTATTGCCACCAAAAATGGTTACAGATATGTACTTCATTGGTCTAATACCACATCCTGTTCCTCTTTGATGTCCCTGATTTGGAACAACATCTTCTAAATATTTGGTACTTGATAAATATTTGTTTCAGGAATGAATACGTAAATGAATAGAAGAAAGTTTTAAATTATGAAACAACAGTGTATTGGATGACACGTGCAATGCATTTGCCCAAATCAATAGAGGTGCTACCTCACTGGCTTTTAGTAATAGATTTAGCTATATGATTTGTTCTCTGTTATAAATACCAAAGTAGATATTTCAGAAAATTAATAAGTAAGTATATAGAGATAAAAATCATTAAAGCACACCAGGAACTATTAACCAATATAATAGTATTCTGAAACTTTGATGCATTTAACTATACCACTTAAACAGTTCACAAAAATCTATGGATTCAAAAATAATCTGTAAGTATGACCTAAACTGAAGGAAATTAACTTAAACACAGCTACATCAGTAACTAGTTAAGCCATACATCATCTCCTTCCAAGTCACAAACTAACCCACAACACCATTTTCAAACATGCATCCTTAGTTTCAAGTGGGTCTAAGCAAGAAACTGGATTTATTGGAAAGAAAATTGAAAGTAGTTATCTCCCCCGCCCCCTTCCTTGGGACTGCCTACCGAGGTGGCAGTCATCTCCTCCTCAGCATTTTGGCTGACTTCAGACCCCTGGTGAAACCCAAGATTGTCAAAAAGGGGACCAAGAAGTTCACCCAGCACCAGTCAGACTGATATGTCAAGATTAAGCATAACTGGCAGAAACCCAGAGGTATTGACAACAGGGTACATAGAAGATTCAAGAGCCAGATCTTGATGCCCAACATTGGTTACGGGAGCAACAAGAAAACAAAACACATGCTGCCTAGTGGCTTCCGGAAGTTCATGGTCCACAATGTCAAAGAGCAGGAAGTGCTGCTGATGTGCAACAGATCTTATTGTGCTGAGATTGCTCACAACATTTCCTCCAAAAACTGCAAAGCCATTGACCATCAGAGTCACCAACCCTAATGCCAGGCTGTGCGGTGAAGAAAATGAATAGACAGCTCATGTGCATGTTTTGTGTTTAAATAAAACCATAAAAACTGCAACAACAACAAAAAGAAAGTAGTTGTCCTTTTGGATAGGAGGACTTTTGGCATGATACCTCTGCTTCATTCATGTGTTCATTCATTTCACAAATTATATGAGAATACTTTCTACGGCCTAAACAATGTTGTATACAGGGCACATAGAAATGTGTGAATGAAACAGACAGTACCTACTTTCTTTTTTTTTTTTTTACTAAACTCAAATGCACAAAATGAAAAAAATGGGATTTACTTAAAATAACAATTTTATGCTTTTCCCACATTTTGTTCCCAAATGAATTATTTTAGAAAAGTTATGAAGTTGATGCTTGCACCACAGAACAGAGAAGTTCTATCTGTGTCCTGACAGGGATGATAAAACTGTTTGGAGGGAATATTTGAACCAGAATTATGTTACTAGTATTCTCTAAAGTGTATCTATGTGGTCTTCAGGTTATGATCACCAACACTATGCACACTCCATTAAAGTAAACGGAGGATCACTTTACCATATTACTATAAGAAAAGGATTGAAAGTGGCAGGAAATTGCAGGGAGGGGGAAAAGGGGAAGCGGGATTGACTGCAGTCGATATCTGCCTGGGGAAGGGGCGGCACACTTCATCAATAAGGGTAACTGCATGGTGAATATTTGTATGCCTAGCCCTAAATTGTACCCCACAATTTTAAATAAAAATTATAAGAGGAATAAATAAATAAATAAAATAAAAATAAGTTAATAAACAAAGGAGTATATCAGGTCTGAGCACTACTGATTCTGCTTGGACCTGGGATGAGACACTTGTGTCACTTATTAAATGTGTGAACTAACATAGTCTCAGCCTCTGCATTGCTCTCTTGTCTCCTAAGAAAGGTTTAGAAACACTGGCCAGGCCCACTCCCCTGTGCCAACAAACATTTCTCATGCATGATTTATAAATATATATTTTGTTTATTGCATTTATGGCCTATAAATATGTGTGTTAATATGATCTGAAGAGATTGTGATCATTTTTACTGCAGCAACTTACAAGAGATAAATTCCATTTTATTCAATAGTGTGTGTATATACATATTATATACATATATATTATATATATAGAAAGAGTGCACATTTGGATTAAGTATGACATAATGTATCTTATTGGAGTTTGTTTTGTTTTGTATCACTGTTTTTTCTGACAAATGATTCCTAGAACAAATGTGCTATGGAAATATGTTTCCTTCTGGAGATAATTAAGACCAAGTATTACAACTTGTGAAAAAATGTGGAAACTTGACTCTGTTTCTCTAACAGAATTAGTGGGTGTAATGTGCTTATAGGAAATTTTAGACTCCTGTGCTACCTTCTGTTTCTGGTCATAATTCTTACTTTGGAAATAATATCTCCTGACAAGTTGTCTGGAGACCTACCATTCAAAACACCAGCCCTTCCTATTATCATTTTCAGTATATCATTTTATATTTTTAAATTTACTTTTTATAGGACTTTTTTAGTGTTTGATACTATGATTTCTAATTTCATGAAAGAGAGCCAAAATGCGTACAAAGTGTTCATTAGCTGTGATTTGTGTGACAAAAGGAACCATTGCCACCATTGTAGAGATGGCCTTTCTAATTGACTAGCCTGATGTTCTTCTCTCTGTGTCCTGTTGCCGTTAATTGACTATATTGTTTTAGATTTATGCATTAAAAATACGATTTCTACTTCGAAGAGATCACTTTGTTACTTTGTAGCTTTTAAGCTGATGCGATGAACTTATTTTTCTTCTAAGATAAAGTCACATCTATAGATTTTTCAACTAATTACATGTCTGCCAATAAATACTTAGAGGATACATTTTATTTCAATTTATTATTTGTGTTTACATAGTGTGTCCCTGGAAATATCTGTGGAACTGAAAGGAAATGTTTTAATGGTGTTTGCTGCTACTTTTTCATTCTCTTTCTTCTCTCTCTCTCTCTCTCTCTCTCTCTCTCTCTCTCTCTCTCTCTCTCTCTCCCCACACACACACTCTTCCTCTCTCTCTTTCTCTCTCTTTTTTAATAGCTCCAGCCAGTCCAGTCAAGCATGACAGCAACTCAAACTCGGCAAACTTCCAAGATACTGAGGACATGCCTGACAGATGTGTCTTGGAAGAGTCTGAGAGTCCAGGTGAAAGCCATTTAAAAATAGTCAAGTATAAAATGATAAATTTGACACAGCTTTGGGGTCCTTGGAAGGGGGTGAGGGGAGGACATTGTAATGCTGTTTTCTCTTAGCAGCTGCACTGTCAAATTAATGGTCACCTCCAGGGGTCACAGTGTGGAGCTGTTATCTTTTCCTCTTTCATCAAGAATTCAGTTGGAGGAAGTACAAAGGCTTTATGACTGAGAAGGGAAGCTGACACTATTAGTTCATTATTATCAATTTTAGGCTAAACTGGTTAATAGAAGCAGAGATTAGAACCTAGAGAAATGGCAACATTTTAAATATTTCAAATAATGGGAACTAACAAGAGTCAAGGGAAAGTGGAGAAATGGAGTGAAAAGAGAAATTTTTGTCATCTTTACAATTCTTTTTACCTTTCTAAAAACAAACAGGACTGTGGGAGGAGAGGATTTTAGCATGACAGTAATGGATATTGTCAACTGTTTAGAGCAAAAGAAAAGAAAATGGTAACCTTTCCTCACTCAATAAAATTTACTTTGTCAAAGTTACTTATTTTTATATTTTCTTTGTGGAAAAAAAATAGACAAAAATGTACTAGAAGTAACCAGAAACACTTACGCATAGATTTTTGTTGCTGTTTTTGTTTTTCTTTGGAGCATGCCTAGTCTTAGCAAATGACTAAAAGAAAATAAAATCTTGTAGATGCTGAATGACATTCCTGGATAACTACAAAGTTGTAAGGTGCTGGAAGGAACCTTATTATCATGAGTGAAAGAGTTAAATATCTCTCCCACTTAATATTATTCTTTCCTGTTTTATCTGGCTGCTGTGTACCCTCTACCCTCTCACATCTTTGTGTGCTGATCCATGTATCATATTTTTGATTCATCCTCTCTGTGGCCTGTCAGCTTAGTTAAGAGATTTCCAAATCTTGTAGCCTTCGCTGACAGGGGGCAGCTGCAAACAGTCCCCTGATCCTTCCCTGAGGAGAGCTACTGAGATTTAATTTTCAGTGAAAGGTGCAGCCTGCAATCTATGTCAGGTCCCCTAAGTCATCTCAGAACCCCAATAGGCCCAGTGGCAATGGCATTGTATATCAGTCCTTTTCACTCCACCGAGATTCCCCAAAAGATGAACTACTGCTGTGTGCCCATTCTCAACTGAGAAATGGCATCTTTAGTGATGACAGAAATGTTTAATGAGCACATTAACTCCACCCCTTGCCACAACATCTAAAAGAAAAAATGTACATTCATCTTATTCTAAAAGGGCCAGGGTAATGATAGTGTTAAATTTCTATAATAAAAATTATTTAGTTTTGACTAATATTACTTAACTTTGATTAGGTTTTTGAAATGTCTTAATAAATAGTTTTATGTCTATTATTTCTTCAGGCAGTGAAATCTATGAGTAAAGTTTTTACTTAAGTGTTCATTGTTTTCGATAAGAATAGATCAGTTTGAGGCTGGGCATGGTGGCCCATGCCTATAATCCTAGCAATTAGTGTGAATTTGGGAGGTTGAGGCAGGGGGATCTCTTGAGTCCAGAAGCTTGAGACCACCCTGGGCAACATAGAGAGACCTCATTGCTTCAAACAATTTAAAAATTAACCAGGCGTGGTGGTGCTCACCTGTAGTCCCAGTTACTCGGGAAGCTGAGGTGGAAGGATCATCTGAACCCAGGAGGTCGAGACTGCAGTGAGCCATGATTGTGCCACTATACTCTAGCCTTAGTGATAGAGTGAGACATTGTCTCAAAAAAATAAATAAATAAAAACAAATTAACTTGATACCATTTCAAAAGTGGAATAAATTTTCATCATCCCTTAACAGAGTAAAATAATAGTGAGATTCAAGCATAACATACTCTATCTGATTGATATAAATGAAAGGATATCTCAAAAAGGAAAGATTAATTAGAAAATATAGGTGCTGATAAAGATTCTTAACTTTAAAAAGTGAGTACTGTTCCATACATCGGACATCATTATACTGGTAATAAAGAATGAATTACTCCGGTTTTTTCCTCTGTCCATTCCTGCATTTTAAGACATCTTGCCTTATAGGCCTAGAAACCTCTGGAGAGTTCACTACTGGTCTCACTGCCTTCCACTGAGAATTTGTGGCTTGGTTGTCATGGAGACATCGTATTTCTCCAAGAATTGCTCATATTGATCCGTGGCCAGGAGTAAATGGCCAAGTGAGTGTGAGGAATAAAGGGGGCTGGGTAGTCCTATAAAATGACCAGGGCTTGTGGGTTGGAAATAAGCTCATAGCAAACACTTAGGTAAAAAGAAAGAAGCAGTTTTATTTTGTTTCAGGATTTCTTTCTGCACTTTGGGCCATTGTCTTCTTTCACTATGAACTGAAAGAAACTTGTTAGTCACTTGTCATGTCAGATCTTTGGTGCTTGTCCTGACACAGCTGTCAGCCTTCCAGCTCTGTGCAGTTCAGGGACACACAACAAAGAGGCAATGGCATGAATTATTTATTGCTCCTTGTGTAGATAAAATTCTGTGATAAGAAATTAAGACACTTCTGACAGAGATGCTTGTTTAGTAAGAAAGATTTTGATGAGAGAGTGTATTTCCTTGAAGTATGAGCATTCAATGGGCAGAATTTTTAAAACTGCACACAGAGGAAAAGTAAGTTTTATACTTGTATGAATTTGGTAGCATAGAGTTATTCTCTTGAATTGTAAAAATAAGACTGTCCACTTTTCAAAGTCAAAAAATTAACTTCAGAATATCTCAAGCCATTCAAAATGTAGGGGCTCTGAAACTTTAAGCATTACTCTGGTGATTTGGTTACTTCTAGTTACCATGTGTGAGTCATGTTTCTCTGGAAATATCAACCACCTTGGTTAGAAGAAGAAACAGCATTTAGGGTTTTTAAGTGGTGAGATTTGGGAAACTGTCTTCAAACCAGCAGAGGTACTTCAGGAGCTAAGCTTATAAATGCTTATAAGCATATAACGTTAGTTATACATTATATCAAAAGAAGTGCATTAAAATTTGAATGCACATTCTTACCATTTTCAACTGGAATATTACCACTCCTTTAAAATTCTTCTTAACACTTTAAATGCATGCAAAATCCCCCAGTTACAAAGTTGAAAGTGATCGGTCTTCTAACTCGAATGAATATTTACCTTACATGGTTTTATCCATGCAATACTAAATGACTAATATATGTATTGCAGTATTTTAATGAATAGACCAGTTATATGAACAGCATATAGAAAATAAAAACAAAAAAAATCATTTTCCAATCTAAGCACAGTTCAAGAATATTGCTTCATATATTGTTCTTTTCAAGTAAAGTCTCTTCTTTACAAAATCCTCTACTTTAGCTCTTATTGATATTTTACTTTAGCTCTTATTGATATCAACTCATTTTCATATGCAGAAAGCAAGAGGAACATTGAAGGACAGAAAAACTAAAGTTCTGAGAAGAAGTGAAGTGGATATTTGATAGAATGAGATTTGCTAGAGTTTGAAAGTGTTGTAAAACCTAATTGTAAAATTTATATAAAATAGTAAGAGTAACTTTGTGAATTGCTTATCTTTGAATCCAGTGGATTTGAACTCAGTATGTAAATTGTTTATTTTTACATTGACATCACTCCTTCTCCAGCACTGAATTGACCCGGATGACCCATTTGTAAATGGGCTGCAGTCCGCATATAGGTCACAATTTAGATGCCTTGTGGAGTGGTTGTTCACCTGATCTCTAGAGTGCTCTACCTTATTCATCATGCCATTGTGATCTCTTTATTGGTTCAAGCTCTATACCCAGGTGAATGCCTGGAGTCCATTAAGGTAGGCAAAGCACCTTTAGACCAGAGCATTCCTGTTGCTATGACCCTGCTAGTGAACCTGGAGGTCTTGTCTGATAGGGAAAAGTATCTCTCAGCAGTGTCTTTTCTTTGGAATAATTCATTAGCAAAGAGTTTTGACTCACAGGTGAATCCCAGATTGAAGTTTCTGGCTTAGACTCTGTGAAGTCTACTTGCTCCTGCACTGGCATTTATACGTTCCGAAACCTATGGGAATAACTTTGATGTCTAGTAATAGAAGCACTGAGAAAACATCTTGAACTTACAGCTTCCTTTTTTGAGAGTTTAGGGCCATTAGGCTTTCTTTCTTTGGCTCTTTAAGGCCTGGTTGCTTCTGAATCTGAAATACTTTATCACAAAAATAGTTCAGTTGAGACTTTTGCTGGTTAACTTCCTGTTAACTTATTCGTATATAGTGATTAAAGCTCATTCCTTATTCTTCAGAATAGGAAAAAAAAAAAAAAAAGAATTATTTGCCCCTCATCTTTACATTCATGATGATAGAAAATTTAGTGTGATATTCACAATTTTTATGGAAGTGTTCATGAAAAACCTTGAGCTTTTATCACCTTATTGGCTTAGAAAATTAGGAACTTTACTTTTTAGTGCACTAAAGACAGTGTACTTAAAAGTAGTTTCTGCTGAAAAGAGTCGTGACAAAAGTGAGTTGCAAGTCCAACAAAATATATTTCCATAAGTGTGTTCACATCATTCTGAAGTAGTTTATAATCAGTATGCATTCTGCCACTAATAGAGCATTTTAGTGGTTTTTATATAGCGGGTTATGTATGTAGATCTATATACTTAATTGTCAATCAATATTACATTTGCATGAATCTGATGACCAAAACTAGGCTTCTCATAGAATTTCCAGGGATACTACATTGTGAAAAGCCAGGGTGGATTTCTTTTTTTTCTTTTGCTATTCTGGCTCATGAATCACCAGCAAAAATCAGGTAACAAAAAGTAGGACAGATTCAGGACTGGAGTGTTGGAGATGGCTGATGATGATGCATGAAGCAGAAAAAATGTGGAATGTGTGCGCAGCCCATCAATCACAGCTATCGAGAACATACTTCTTGTGGTTACTGCTGCAAATATGTTCTAGAAGAATTAAGAGCAACTTCAGTAGTAAGATATAAGCTCTTCTAGTTGTGTTTAACAATATTATCATTTTAAAAATTTACTCAGAGAAAATTTAAACATCAGTGTATTAATTTTTAAAGACTATAAAATTGAAGGCTAGTACACACACAAACATACTTTTTTTTTAGTATGTGATATTGGTTTAACTAAATCAAATAATCAGCCTTTTCATTTTTGTCAGTAGAAGTGGAGTTACTATTCATGGTTGTGTCGTTAATATAAATGTGTTTAAAAATAGTTAATTAAGGCACAATGCTCCAATTAGTTTGAAGGTCAAATTGATTTAAATTGAGTGGTTTTTTTTTAGCCAACAAAGACAATTGTCCACATAATCTGAAAAATAATTGGGTATTTTATTCTATAGCTAAAAGTGTATTTCAACTATTATTTATTAAGTTTGACCCTAAAACTGCAGTTGTGGGTTTCTCCAAGAACAATTAAGCTGCTTGAAATTTATGAAAAGTTGCTAAATTCAAACCAAATTCATCTAGTTGAAAACTTTCATCTTCCTTGGAAATTGAAAAAAAAACTATTAATAACATGTGCAATTAACGTGTATTTATCTGGTTTATGAGACACAAGAATATTTGTATTATATTAATGTGTTTTATTTCAGATAGAGAAGACATGTATGATTATAGGCAATACCTTTCTTCCTTTTTCTTTATGTTAATTTCTTTCTCCCTACATCTTTTTCTCCTTTCCCTTCTCTCTCCCCCTCCCTTCCCTTTCATTTTTCCTCTCTCTGTATTTTACCATATAACTCACAATATCTGTTTTTTTTCTAGATGAGCCAAGTCATCATTCATGGATTGCAAAGGTGTGTCCCTGCAGGGTGTGCTAAATGAAATCACATGTGTACAAACTGGATTTGGAAAAATTAATAAACTCAAAAGATGCCATTTGTTTATTATTGTATGAAAGCAATGTTGTTATTGGTCAAGATATTAGGCTGTAGTAGATTTGCTAATATTTTAGCCAGAGCATATTGAAAGTGTAATTACTGATTGAAAATACCCAGATTCATTGCATTTTAGAAAATCTTTGTCTAAATCATTCTGTATTCCTGCTTCTTACTTTTTTACCAACAAAGAATGTGAGTCTACAGATACAAATCTAATACTGTTTTAGATTTTCTTCCATTTTTTCGGTCACTGAATTATATAATAATCAATATTAAAACGAACATATTATACAGTGCGTTTAAATTTAGTGTTGCTTCGATGTATTTAATCTAAAACTTTACCAAATTTGATTTGTTAGGTTAGGATATTCTGTTTTATTAGGTGTTTTAATTCAGATCAATTACTACAGTATATCTCGTCCCTAAGCATGAAATGTTGCCAACAAATAACCAGTTCCACTTAGTCACTAATTAGTCCAAATAAGTGACACACAGCGTAACAGTGACCAACTTTGTGCTGTTTAGTCAATTTGGATTTCTAATGACATTGAGGCTAATGTCTTTAGCTAAATGTTGATCTTCTTGGCCATATAAATGTGAATTAGGGAAGGGGAATCTACTTATAGCATATCACAATTGATCCTTATTAAGTATAAACTCTTGTAGTTCTTTTCCCAGAAAGAAGCTTGACTAGCAGGAATTCCAAAACTAAAATATGCAAAGCAATATTAATAGGAACAGACGTAAAGTGCTCATCCATTAAAGCCTTTAGTGATCTGACTTATTTGCTATGATGTATATGGTACAATTCCTTGATTTACAGAAAATTATCAAAAATATTATTAATGTGCATATATTATGAATACAAATATTGCCTCATCCATACCAAAATGGAAGTAAAGTATTAGATATATGATATAAAGCTATATTTATCAACCTAATAGAGAAGTTTAGTCACTTCAATTTAACAAACATATTTTTGAGCACCAGCCTCAGGTCCTATGCTGTGATGCATTGAACAGGGGAGGGAGAGATTAGAGAATAGAATTGTATAATTAAAATGGAATGGTCTCTACCCTTAAGGAGCTTATAATTAATGATTGACCTGAATGAATATACCAGAATATAGACATCAAATGACCATGACTCCTTTAAAGTAGATTAACAAGTGTGCTCTTTGTTTCCTAAAGTATGATGCCACTGCTTGAAATTACTTTTGAGTTGTACTTCAGAAATGATAACATATGAATGTGAATGATCACGGAAAATTACTATCCTTTGAAAATTAGCATAGATTCCCCCCCCACCCCCCTTTGGAAATAGCCAGAAGTCACTTGAAACCAGTTTCAAAATAAAGGAATGTAGCAAGGCGGGCAATAGAAGATATTTTCTTGAATGTTGTGTACTGGCTCTCAAGGTCATTACAAGAAAGACTTCCAAAAGCATTTTGAATGATGGCAATATCAAATAAGTATATGTCTTCCCAAAGGGATAATTTTAATATTTAAAACATTTAGATAATGAATTTATAATACGTTTATTAAAAATGAGTTTATTATTTTTGGACCTACATCCTATTATTCCCTTTTCAAGGAAGAATAACAATAGATTCTAACAGTTGCCATACTTAGCATTTTTTCAGGTCTAAGGAAACCAATATTGAATTCCTTATAAATATTTTATGATGTCACTATCTATAGGAAATTAGAACTGGCACAACCCTGACATTTCTAAATGGGAGTTTTAAGATTTTTTCAGTTTCGCATGATATAGCCTCTAACACTTAAAAATGTATGTTAAATGACTAGTTAGAATCCACTCTTAGCAGTGTGAATTCTGAAAGCCAATACCATTAACTATCAAAACCTTTAATTTCTAAAAATGAGAGTCTTCAGGATATTTAAATAATGCTTTCCTAATATTCATGTGCAAGAGTGTTTATGACACAAATCCACTAGTCTGTTTTAAAATGATTTATTTGCTTTATGTTGACTTAAGTTCAACATGTTTCAGTAATTTCTGTTATGAGGAGACTTGAAATAGCAAGTTGTCTGGCAATTAACTGGATGGATCATGCAGTGATTCCAACCACTTGATACTGCAGCCAGAAACTCCTAGGCTTCCTCTTGATTAGACAGGTGTTCTGTTGCATACTTAGCCTTAGGTAACCAGCAGTGTGTTGTGTTAGTGAATGCGTTTGCAACCAAATTCTTCCTGTCATTGTAATAAATAATTAATCAGCAAATTTTATCTTGTGTTTCTTTTTTGGTAATCATTTTGGTGATATTTATGAATACACATACACACACACACACACACACACACACACACACCCCAAAGGAATATCATATTTTCATATTTGAAAGTATTCTTTATTGTGGAGTTATACTTTGTCTGTATCATGTATTGCAGAGGAAAGAACCTAGAAAGAATCTTTGGTTAAGAGCAGAGGCTTCCCTGCAGTGTGCCCAAGTGCAGGTGCTTCCTGTGCTTCTCAGAGCCTCATCTCCAACTCCCTGTTGGAGAACTTCCTCACGGGGCTCATCCAGAGGTGTTAGAAACACAATCTGAACACTGTACAACAGTTCAAACATAAGGTAAAAAGCATAGTATTATAAACACACAATTAGAGAGGTGGCCCCAGGCCTCGAACATTCTGTTAATATTTCAAAAACAAAGTCAAGTCTATTTTGAGCATACCAGCAATAGAAAAAATGATAGGAAAACAGTTTGTCAAATATCAATCTTCTATCTTTAGATGGTAGCATTTGGGGTCATTTTTATTTTCTTCCTTATACATTTTCCTCCAGTATACTGCACTTTAAAAATTCTTTGATTATTATTCAAATGAACACTTTTTAAAAGATACTATTTCTCTGCAATCTTTAGAGGGCACATTATAATAATTGAGTTTTTAAAAATTAAGTTTTATGCCATGTGTTTAAAATGAAAGCTCAGACTAGATTAATTCCAATTGATTTTAAAGACTTATTGTCACAAAATAGGCTTATTCAAGTAATTTTTTAAAATTTTACATTGCATACATTTATGCTCAGTTATTTAAAAGCATAGTTACTGACTCTTTTATTCTCCACAAAATGTTGTCTTACATGTAAAGTGGCCAAGATGTGTTTAATTTCATAAGAAAGTCATTGCTTTGCAAACATTTGCATAATACTTAGTGTTTTAAAAATATTTTAAAATACTAGTTGTAACCAGAGGAGTTGCAAAGTTACAGCATTTTTTTGGTCTGTTTTTTTCTTTTGTGTATTTGTTTTTTCTTTGTTTTAGTATAAAGGTGTGGAGTACAAGTCAGGATTTGGTACATAAGTAATGTATGTATAGGTGAATATACTCTGGTTTCCCTTCAGATCATATAAAATTGCCTTTTACTAAAGTTACAACATTCTTGATTAGATATCTTTGAAGTTACATGGCGTCATGTACAGTAGTTGCCAGATCACTTTGCACTTTAATTTGGTCAACAAGGATTCTAGAAATGGCATGTAAGAGAACATAAACTGGAAATTAACAGGCCTCTCAGTAGGAGCATGCCCCTGGCCAATGTGGGATTCCCCGGAAGAGAGCATGTGTCATTTCATCTCATTAACTATGCAGGAACTAAGTGGAGGCCTACCCTGGTGCAACTCCTTTACTTGTTTCAGCTTCATCCTGACCTTCTCAGATACCATCTTTATTTAAAATCTTGATATCATGGATTTTTTGGCAATAATTTGATTTTTATAAATATTGTATTAAATATATTTATCTTGATTGCTGAGATTCTTTTTGGCATGGCCTGGTCTTAGACCCTAAAATTTATTAAGTCTAAGATAAATAGGCCTTCCCCCTCCCCCCCGAATGCATATTGTATGTGAATGGACTATAATTGCATCATTATGGGCATGATTATGATACAGATGGTAATAAACAGTTATTTTAATACCAAGTGAAAACTAAAACAATAGACCAGTGAAAGTGTTTGAAATGTCTTATTTCTAGAGGTATACTGGGAAAATATTGAACATATATAATTCTTCCTTTGATATTGTTTCTCCAAATGTCATTTTTCATTGCACAGAGCATATTTTCCTAACATCAATTTTGAGGATCCTTTTTTGTTTTCAATATTCTACTAATTAGAAAGGTAGCAATGATTTTTATTCAAAGATACAAGGTTTCTAACACCAAAGATAATTAGTCCATGTTTAGTACAACACTATGCCTAAATCTGCAAAGTGCCAAATGCCAGCAAAATGCCAATATTCATAACATTATGCAACAGCAATAATTAGTTGGCACATACTTCCAAAACCCATCATTTATTCACTTAGCAATCATTTTAATTGCAATTATCTGTAAAGTCATCAATCAGGTTTTCGATCTTGCATGTGTATTTTCTAGGGAGAAGGTGTTTTCACACAGTCTCAGTAACTGAGCACTGTGGCCTCAGATGATGGCTTTTAAGATAAAAAGACAACCTATGATGTTCTTGACATATCACACATTCCTGTTGACTTTTAAAGAGATTTCCTGCTAATTCTGTAGTGTCAACTACATTTCCTATCAGAAATAATCCCTCTGGTCTTTATCAAAAGAATTCAGATACCTATGTTATCTCTATTTGCATCAAGTTATAGTTACTATATAATCAATGGAGGAACATTGTTTCATTTGATTTCATTTTTCTTTCTTGTATTTTAGAATCTGCCACGGGGAGTTGGGGGGATAGAGGGGACCTGTAACACAGTGAGATCAAAACCTTGATCCTTTTTCTGAGACACAGTCATGGGAATCAAGTTGCACTCAGGATTGCTTTTATGATAAGGAAGAATTCCTTGGATCAGCTTCTATTTCAAAAAATCAAGGTATTCACAACAATCTAAGCAAAACATTTAGTCCAATATCTGCAAGAATTTGAGATAGAAAGTGGAGCGAAAATTACAAACACTATCATGTCATTGGGATAGTGAAGCAAAGAAGTAATTTTGAGGATTTCTTAAGTAAGTTTTAATAGAAAGGATGCTGCAGTTGATGTCTGTCTGAAAAGGTGTTGGGTTTTGTTTGTAGTCTTCCTGCCATGTAGGTGGCAGCAACACTCAAGGCTAGAAATTTTATTTCCCTTTCTCTTAGCTCTAGTGCAGAACATGTTCTTACCAAAAAAAAAATCTTGTGAAAGAGAGAATGTTTAAAGTGTAGAGACAAATTTTTCTATGTCCTCACCTATCTCTAAAGCACTATTTTAAGGTTGTGCTTAAAATGATTCTTATAATGTGAAAACATTCATCATTTCCCTTAACACAGAAGTCATAGTCTGCTTTCATACATGTTGGGAGTAGTAGGTTTCTGTTTTTTTTATTTACTAGGATCTCCTTTACTATCTCTCAGGCTAAAGCTATTCTCTAAAGAAAAGAAAGAAAACATTTCGTCCACTATCACCCAAATTTTGGGGAAATAATACAAGCTGTCTCTTTTTTCTTTGTAACTATCTCAGAATCCAGAGAATTGAGTACGTGTGGAGCGATTTCCCTTAGTCTTCAAAATGAAACCATGTTATTGATTGTCCTAACTAGCGGTGACTGCATTCAACTTATCTCTGTTTTCACATCAAATGAAGTCTGTCTCCGAGCACAGGGGTCCAGGGCACAGGACCTGAACACAGGACAGGTGGGATAAAGCTGAGAAATTTGTCATTGTGTAGAAGTGGGTCAGTGCCTCAAGAAAGCTGTTCACTCCTGTGCCCAGGTTTAAATGAAGCCAGGATACCCACATTTATAGAAATAAATTTGTTCTTCCTTGGTATCAGAGTAGACTTTTGTTCAACTCCTGGCATTTTGCTAGAACTAGTACATGCTATAGCAAACAAAGGCAGTATTTTCAAAAACTTTAAAGTACTCCTGTTTCACTGGGCCCATCAATGTGCCAAGCACCAGGCAAACACACAATTCCAGGCCCAGGTGAAACAGATAGCAATTAAATTCCCAGGTGAAGAAAAGGTCATTGAAAGAGTTTGGGAAGGTGAGGAGAGGGTTCTCCATCTACCATCTTTCAATTTTGGTTATTATCCTTCCTCACTTGTCCTTTCATATCCTTGTTCTCTCTTCTCACATCTATGCAGTTTAATGCAAATATTTTGAAAGGTAGACCCGTGCACTTCAGCAGGCATTGAATATGGAATCAGAGAACTGACAACGTGTCCCAGCTTCTGTACTTTCTTACAAGCTGTGTAAGATTAGAAAAGTAGTTTCATATCATATACTGAACTTCAATTTCCTCATCTAAGCAATGGAACTAACAATTCCAATTTCTCCAGCACCATATACATGTGCTATTTTTATTGAAGATAGTATCACAAATACTGTAATTATTATACATACCGAAAATGTCTGGTTAGAATTTTAATTACAGTCAAAATGGGTCTACAGTACTTGAGCAGACATTTGACTCAGATTGAAGACAGCAGTTTGGCATAAACAAGCTAAACAGATTATTTCAATAAAGTTTATTTTAAAAAATGTTTCAAAGTTTTCAGTAATCTATTTAAAGGTCAAGGAAGACTTTCCTTAACACAGTGGGTAATATAGTTCTTCTAGATCCTGAAAGATAATATTCTGGGAATGTTTCTGTCTGAGTCAGACTGGACATGGTGCATCTAGGATTGTACAAAACAATTGACTTTCCTCTTGACCTCTATCAGTATGCATAATCAAATGGCACTAAAAATGCTCTGGCCAACTGCCTGTAATTCCAGCATTTTGGGAGGCCAAGGTAGGAGGATTGTTTCAGTCCAGGAGTTTAAGACCAGTCTGTGCAATGTAGTGAGACCCCATCTCTAATAATTTTTTTTAAATGAGTCAGGCATGGTAGTGTACACTTGAAACCCCAGCTACTCAAGAGGCTGAGGAAGAATGATCACTTGACATCAAAAGTTTAAAGCTGCAGTGAGTTGTGATCATACCACTGTACTCTTGTCTGTCCAGTCTAGGTGGCAGAGCAAGACTCTGTCTCTATTTGAAAAAATAAAAAGAAAGAAAAAGAAGGAAGGAAGGAAGGAAGGAAGGAAGTTTCTGTAGCTTTAAATGAGTGTGGTAGAAGAGACCAAATCAAAACACATAAGCATTTCTAAAGTATCCCAGTGTGTCAATGTGTCTCTGAAGATTTTGTGTAAAGCAAAACTGTACATCAAATTCTACCTTCGCACTAAGGATATGTATCAAAATGTTTTCTCACTAGACAAAAATCTAAAAATAGATGAACTGAGCAAAAAATATGGTCAAGGAAGAGTTAAAGTGGATATCTGGCTGTGCTGTAGGGATCATCAAACACCAACAGAATGTACCCAGAGAGGGAAGATCATCCTTACATTTATTTTAAGTAATCTTGGTGAAATGTCTCATCAGAACTCTGTTTCTCCTTCTGTTCTCTTTTTTCCTCCTGTCTTTAAGAGCAAATAAAATTATTGGTTAGGAATAATAATAATAAAATAACTATGGGGATTTTCAATTAAAATGACAAATTACAGACATGCATTCATCTCCATGCTTTCTTGAAGCCTCATTGAAATAATGAGATAAAAGACATAAACCCCAAAGAAAAAGAGAATAGAAAAAGAACTAACAGTGACAAATTTTTAAAAACTGGAGAGTGTCATAGAAGACAATGCCAAGGAATGAGCTGATTGGTGTTACAGAGCTCCTTCAAAGCTCAGAAACTGGGGTCAAGTGTAACCTCTGAAAGTGGGGTTATAGGTGTGGCAGAGACAGAAAATTGCTGAAAGAAAGAGTTAAGTTCCTGATTCCCACTTCCAACTGCCATGCAAGCAATTGTCCCTTCCCTTCCCCAGCTGATACCTGGAGTTTCCCCCTCTGGACAGGTTGAACAGGAGGGATTCTGAACTTAGAGATACTAGCATCCTGAAAGAGGAGAGATGGTGAAGATCTGCACACTGATGGCCACACCTATATCCCAACTTCCTTCTGCTTTGCTCCACAAATGCTGATAAATGTTCTTATTAACCTCAGAAGAAATACATGATTTTTTCCTGATAAAACAGCCTGGGGCCAACAAGCACATGAAAAGATGCTCAATATCACTAATCGCCTGGGAAATGCAAATCAAAACCACAATGAGATACCATCTCACACCCATTAGGGTGGCTGCTATCAAAAAAGAAAGAAAGAAAGAAAGAAAGAAAAAGAAAGAAAGAGAGAGAGAGAGAGAGAGAGAGAGAGAGAAAGAAAGAAAAAGAAAGAAAGAAAGAAAGAAAGAAAGAAAGAAAGAAAGAAAGAAAGAAAGAAAGAAAGAAAGAAAGAAAGAGAAAGAAAGAAAGAAAGAAAAGAAAATAACAAGTGCTGATGAGGATGCAGAAAAAATTGGAGCCATTGTGTACTGGTTAGTAGGAATGTAAAATGGTGCATCTGCTGTGGAAAATAGTATGGGGGGGTTCTTCAAAAACTGTGTAAGAGAATTACCATCCAGAAATTTTGTTTCTGAGTATCTAAAATAATTGAAAGCAAGGTGTCAAAAAATATTTATATGTAAATGTTCACAGCAGCATTATTCATAATAGCCAAAAGATAGAAGCAACCCAAGTGTCCACTGATGGATGAGTAGATAATCAAAATGTGTTATATACATACAATGGAATATTATTTAAGCCAAAAAGGAAGAAAATTCTGGCACATGCCACAACACGAATGAACCTTGAGAACATTATGCTAAGTAAAATGTCCATTACAAAAAGACAAATATTGTATAATTCCACCCATATGAGGAACTTAAAGTCGATTTCATAGAGACAGAAAGTGGAATGATGATTGCCAGCAGCAGGAGGAAGTGAAGAACTGAGAATCATTGTTTATTGGGTGTAGAGTTTCAGTTTTTCAGAATGAAAGAAGACATATAGAAAGTTTAAAAATATGTGATAGCATTCATTTATTCAGTTCAACATTTTTTATTTTGAGTTTTTACTATGTGCCAGGCACTGTTTTAGCCTTTGAGAATATAGCAGTAAACAAAGCATACATACACATATTCAAAGCCTAAAAATTTATTTTCCAAAAAAGTTTAGAAGACACAATCAATAAAATGTCTCAGAAAGTAGAAAAATTAGTAGAGACAGTAAGAAAGTTTGAAGGCCAATTCAATTAGAAGAGGTCCGATGTGAAAAATATTATTAATGAGAGCTCTATAAAAAGTAAATAGGGAAGTCAGAAGGCAGAAAATTATGTAAAAATCACACAAACTTCTCAGAAATGATGGAATCAAATTCCAGATTGAAGGCACCCATGATGTGCTCAACAAAACTAATTTTAAAAGACCCATATCAAAGCACATTCTAGTGAAACTTCAGAATATGAGAGCCAAAGAAATGTTCTTAACTTTCCAAATGGAAAGAGAATTTGTGTCCAGTATGAATAAGAAATAAGAATGACATTAGAATTTTTAAATGCAATTATGGATACTAGAAGAAAATGAGATCATGACTTAAATATACTGATGAAAGTCACTTATAGCCAGGTACAGTAGCTAACGCCTGTAATCCCAGCACTTTAGGGGGCCAAGACAGGAGAATTGGTTGAGCCCAGAGTTTGAGACCAGCCTAGGCAATACAGGGAGACCTTATCTCTCCAAAAACTTTTTAAAAAATTTAGCCATGCATAGTGACATGTACCTGTAGTCCTACCTACTTAAGAGACTGAGGTGCAAGGATTGCCTGAACCCAAGAGGTCAAGGCTACAGTGAGCTGTGATCATGAGACTACACCCCAGCCTGGACAACAGGGTGAGACCTTGGCTTAAAAATAAATAAATATTTTAAAAAATCATTTCAATTTTGGAATTCTATACTTAGCTAATCTATCTCTTCTATGCACCCTTTCCCATGAAATTCCTGGAGGGTGTGATCCACCTACAAAGTGGAATGAATCAAGAAAGAGCAACATAGGAATGGAGAAACTTCCTCAGAGGAGAGTGATGGCAGATTGCATGTCTACTGCTGTGCTCAGGCCTGGAAAGCAACTGGTCTAGGTTGCAGCAGAAAATAGAGGATTCCAACAGGGATATCTCCAGGACAACAGTGAAACTGATAGATTACAGATTACTCGATAAGTCTGAGTATACTGGGAGCAATTTTAGAGTTCTATCAATGAGCTTGGCGATCTTGTGTATGTGTTTATGTGTATGTAAATGTGCTGATTGATAGTTTTCTGGAAAACAAAATGTAAGTGTCTAAAATTAACTCAAAGCTTGATGATTTTGAGTGTTTGTTTATGTGTATGCAAATATGTTTATTATTTGATAGTTTTCTGGAAAACAAAATATAGGTATCTAAAACTAACTCAAGAAGAAATGGAATACTTGTATAATCAGATGATCATAGAAAAATGTTTAAAATTGTCCAAAAAGTACTTTCTTGCCATAAAACTCCAAGTCAAATTTAAAGAATTCTACCAAACCTTCCAGAAGCATATAAGTTGTTTTCTATTTAAATACAGTTATTAAAAGCTTCCTAATTTATCTTATAAGTCTTCAATAATGTTGTTACTGAAACCAAAGAATGATAACACATGCTCATATAATGTATGCTCACCACTTCGAAACTCAATTATTCATATTGAGGCAAAAATTATAAATGAAATATTAATTGAGTTTATATTTATCCAGTGTTTAGAATTATGTAAACATTCTAAAGAAAAAAAGGCATATAGTAAGTGTTATAAGAGTGGGACCATCCCAAAACCCAGAATTGTCTTTTGGAGAATAGGTCTTTTGTATTACAGGCTTTTCCCACTATGTAAGTGTTCTAGGAACCCATTGGCATCAGTGTACCAGTTAACATTGTTGTGAGAGTCTGCATTCGACTTCAGTGAAATTTTTTTGGACATTCTTTCAACGTGTTTGCCCACTTCCTGATGGATGATTTACAAGAACACCTGCCCACATTGTGCTGAGTGTTTTGATCAAACACATCATACTCCTGAGACTCACCCTTCCTATTCATCTGATTTCCCTCCTAGTGACTTTTTGTTTGTTTGTTTGTTTGTTTCCCTGGATGAAAAAAGTCCTGAAAGGGAAATGTTTTGCCACTGTGGGAGATGTGAAACAAAAAACAGCAGAAGCACCAAAAGGCATCAAAATTGATGAGTTCAAAAATGATTTTGTGCAGTAGAAAAAGCATCTTGACAGGTGTATTGCAGCAAACAGAGAGTACTTTGAAGGTGACTGAAGTTTAAACATGTAAGAATAAGTACACAATTTTTAATAAGTAAATTCCAGTTTTGTTTGGGTCACCCATTGTGTAAGAACTTGTTAAATGTAAATGAATGAATAAATAAACAAATAAATGTAAATTACATACAAAATTTTTTTCACATTAAAATTATATTAACAAAATTAATAATATCAGTAAGGTAATGAAAAATTATACGGTTACCAAACAGATGTTTTAAAAGCCTTTGATAGTATAGGCTTGCAAATAATAAATCTTATTTTTTGGCAATATTAAAACTGTCTTATATATAACTCTGAAAAAATAAGAGCGGCAGCATAGCATATTTAGAAAGTAATAAGAAGAATACTACATAAAATATACAATGGAATACTATGCAGCCACAAAGAAGAACAAAATCATGAACTTCGCAGCAACCTGGATGGAATTAGAGTTTATAATACTCTCACAGAAATAAACAGCTCAGTATCACATGTTCTCACTCATAAGTGGGCCTTGAACCACTACCATACTACCATAAGTAAAGGATTGAAAGTGGCGGGATACTATGGGGACAGGGGGGAGGTAGGGAGGTGGGATTGACAGTAGTTGATATCTGTCTGGGGAAGGGGGCCACACCCCATCGATAAGGCTACCTGCACGGTGAATATTTGTATACCTAGTCCTGAATTGTACCCCACAATTTTAAAAAAAATTAAAAGGGAAAAAAAATTTACAAAATGTAGTCAAAGCTGCACTGAGGGTTGAATTAACAGAATTAAGTAATTTTTTGAGTAAAAAATTCAATAAAGCAATTATTCAATTCCAGCTGCTAAAAAACAGGAAAAAAGAAGTAAAATTTTTAAAAATATATACAATAAAATATAAGGAGTTGAGATGAATAAGTTGTTATTTAAGTCTTATATTGAATAATATCAGAGATACTGACTCTAACTCATTTCCAGCACTGATTTAAGGAGAGGTAAAATACTCTGTAGCCTACTGTCCTAAGTATGAACTTAAAGATAGTAGCAGCTATCTATCTAGTAACCTAGTTGGATTTTCCCTGATCATAAAATACCTGCTGATGCTGTGTGTGTTTGTATATGTGTTTGTGTGTGTGATTTTCATTTAAGGATATCGTTAGTAAGATTTTCCTGCAAGGAGCAGTAAGAGAGTAAATATTTTAGGCTTCCAGGTCCAAGTGGTGGGCCAGATTTTACCTGCAGGTTATAGTTTGATAAATCTTGATCTACAGTAAAAGTACAAAAAATGAAAAGCCAATAACTAAGTAGAAAGTCAGTAGCCTGCAGTTACTCGTATCCTTAGACATCATGCTGAAGGCTGAGCATGTGGTCATCTACTAAACAGTATAAGCCACCGAGTAGAAGGTAGATCCTAGTGCCATGTTTGTGGTGTGAGCATGGGAAGCACCAGGATGCAAAATTGAGAGTGCCTGGCCTGAGCAAAGCTTACTGTAGGAAAACATATCATGAAAACTACTCTATTTGTTTCTTTGTATTGAGAGAGTGTCCTAACCATTAGAACATGAATACATTCCACAGAAAAAAAGACAAGACAAACTTACACCTATCTGCTCTATTATCAATATTTCAACATTTAAGAGAAGTTTCTTTTAGATTTCTCTTCTACTCATGTCAGATGCCATATTCAACCTGCTTCTATGTTAAGCTTTCAGAAATTTGTTTTGTTGTAATGAGGAAATTAATTGCAATAAAATAAAAGTAGGTATCTTCTGTCCTTGAAGTAAGGTACACAAGCAAATTTTATAAACTTTTGTATCAATAAATTCTTTGTTAAGATTTATCCCAGTTTGGCTTCTGTGAGAGGTACTATTGCTGAGCTATAGTACACAGAGTACAATCTAGACCAGCACTGCAGCACTATTCAGCTAACATATCATAAGGCCAACCCACATTGTTTATAAATCTTCTAATAGATACATTTAAAGAGTTAAGAGAAGTAGATCAAATTAATTTAATAATATGTTTCAATTAATTCTGTGACCAAAATATTATTATTTTAGTATAAAAGCAATATAGAAGAACGTAATGTTATTTTAGATTATATTTGTTCATGCTAACTCTTCAAAACCCTATACATAGTTTATACTTAAAGCATAACTCAATCTGGACTAGTTATCTGTGCTAATGGCTAATATATTTGATAGCACAGATTTATACTGATGTTTTATGAGAAAGCATTAAAAAGACATTTTTGTGCATTATCATAAACCTATAGATATTAAAGCAGGGACATGTATTTAAAGTTAATCCTTTTATCTGACTCCACCATATGAATAGAAGCACTAAATATCAGAGAAGTTAGAGATGACTGCCTGGAAGTCATTCAGTTAATCAGAGTGGCAGAACCAAGACAATAACCAAACATCTCATTCTCAGTCTGAGCCTTTAAATAAAGTCACAAAAAGTATAAAGAACAATTTCTTAAGCCAACCTATAGTATCAGGATTGCAAGGAATCAAGTATGAATAAAATGGGTTTAAACAATACCTTAGACAATTTCATCTAGCATAACAAGTGTCCTAGGTTGGTTGCCTCAGAAGCTTAACAGGGTCACCAGAAGTCCCCATTTTTTTCCATCTTTCTCTCTGCCAGCCTCTATGTACCAGTTTTGGTCCTTCATTGGCCCCCTCACAGTTGCAAGTTGGCTATTTCTATTCCAGAAAAAAACTCCAGCAAGAAGGATTTATGGAGGAAGAAGGAGCAGTCTCTTTTTGTGCCTCCTCATGAAGGAGAAAACCTTTCCCAGAAGCCCCCCAAAGCAGAATTCTTCTTTTATCTTAATGACCAGAACTGGGAGTTCTGCTTATCCTTAAACCAATCACTAGCAAGATAAATGAGATGACCAGGATTCTCTTAGATTAATTATTTGAGAGTAGAATGGATGTTGAGAAGATCAACCACAAGTTACCACACCTCTGATTAAAATCAATAGCTGAAAAACCACTTGTAATGGAAATATATTAATATTTATGACTCCAGAACTCTATAAACAGCTGTCTTTTACTACTCTCAAATTTTATTTGGGTTTAATAGACTAATGACCAAACAAACACACATGAAATGACCTGACTGGTCATCATGCTCACAGTTCTTGACCTGAACTCCAAAATCATAAGATAGAGAGCTCCCATTATATTAAAACAGAGATTCAATAGTCTTATGGAGTGTTGCTATAAACTAAATGTTTGTGCCCCCCAAAATGCATATGTGGAAACCTAATCTCCAATGTGAAGGTATTTGGAAATTGGGACTTTGATAAGTGATTAGACTATGATAGAAGATACCTCATTAATGTAATTAGCACCTTTATATAAGAGACCCCAAAGAGTGCATTTGCCATCTATGAACCAGGAAGCAGGTACTCCCCAGACACTGAATCTGCTAGTGCCTTGATATTGAACTTCCTAGACTCCAGAACTATAAGAAGTACGTTTCTGTTTTTTATAAAACACCCAATATGTGGTATTTTTGTTACAGCAGCTTAAACTGACTAAAACAAGACCCTCCTCTACAGCAGATGCTGGCTTAGTCAGTCACATTCATCACATTTGATTCTTATAACCACCCATGAAATAACAATTTAAATCATTTCCATACTAGCCTGAGTCTCAGAGAAGTTAATGATTTCCTTAAACTCATGCAACTCTGAGGTTATATAGATCTCAACTTCAAATCCATGTTTTTTACGAAGTCCAGCACCATTTCTACTCCATAAATTAACTATTACACTAGAAAATGTTGTCAGTCTTTAGGTTTATACCAGCTTAACTAAGGAGGCAGTGCAGAGCTATTTTCTCTTCTTTTCAAGTCTTTGTAAAAAATTTAGCCAGAAAAGAGAATCTACAAATAAATACCAAAAGGAGTAGAATTACAGAGGAAGCATAATATGAAGTAGAGGTTGGCAAACAGTAGCCCAGGCACTGCATGGTTTGTAAATAAAGTTTTATTGGAACCCAATCATTTGTTTACATATTGCCTATGGTTGCATTCTCTCTAAAGGGCAAAGTGGAATAGTTGTAACAGAAACCCACTGGGTTGCAAAGTTGAATATATGTACTATCTAGCTCTTTACAGAAGGTGTTCCCAATCTCTCACATAAAGGAAACCTCCTAGAATTTAAAATCAAGAGATCTGAATTTGAAATCAAGTTCTTACTAGAATTAATGGTTGTATACTCTTAGACATTTTATTTTACTTCTCTGAATTCAGGTTCCTTCTCTGAAACATAGGAATCAAACCTAATCCAAGAAATGCTGAGAATTATGTAAACTTATATATACAATAGTGGTTTAAAATTGAAAAGTGATAGCCAGTTCATATGAGTAGGAAGAATTGTTTTTGTCAAACCTCAGAGAAAAGATGAAAATCTAATTTCTCTTCTATATGGAGGTGCTCTTAACACTAGAACAAAAAAAAATCCAGGTTGTAGCCAAACCAGAATGAGAAGAAGAGCAAATTTTGCCTCCCAAGGTAGCACTATGTGCTTGACTGAGCAGGTGCTGATTGTGAAGAATTCAATGACATAAAGATAAGGCAATGAGCATGTCTCTCAGGTGACTTCTATAGATGCATGAAAATAGACAGGAAGCCTATGGACACAGGTGGGCAGCACAATTAGCCAAGCTAAATAATTCAGGGACAGATGATTGTCCCAAAAGATTTCAAAGTTAGATGAAAAACAAAGGCATTCTATCATAACATTTTTAAACCAATAAAATGTACACATTCCCAATTACAATGATTGCACTGTCAGAAGATAGTCACATTTATATTATAATATACATTTTAAAAGCAAAAATGTCACATCCTAACATTTAAAAAACAAACTTTTTGTGGCCTAACTTTTCTTATGATATACTCATGTAAATTTCTTCCTTGCTGTTGACCTTGACCACAATAAGAAAAATAGTCATTTTTCTATTTATAAACCTTGCCAGCAAATAGTTTTCCCACTTGTTCTAGGTCACCCTGGATTATAGGAAAAAAAAAAAACAACAGTAAAATATGAAGCAAAGTCTAGCACAAAAGGCCATTTATACTGCTCTTCTGACTGCTATTACCAGCAATAACTATCATCTCTAAACTGTTCAACAGTGAGTCCACACCAGTAAGTGGAAACATTTTTTATAAGTGCTGTATAATAAGATCTGACATGTATATAGCACTTTTCATCTGTAAGAATCCCAAAGTGCCACGTGAAGTATCCTAGGATCACTTCATCTACTAAAGAAATACAACAGTCTCTGGAGGGCAAAGTAGCAATCCTTCCATACATGTAATAGTCCCCAGCTCTCGGTATTCTTAGGGAGAAGGCACGAGGAAGTATGTGTCTCTCTTCTAGTCCTCCAGAACCTTCCTGATCTTTGCTCTAGTTTCCTGTGTACAAAAGGACCCTACAAGGTAAACTCATGTTTCTTTTCTTTCTGCACCTGTGGAAGGGTTGAACAGTGGGGGCTTGAGGAGCCTCATTTAAACGCTCTGACTCCTCCATATTTAGAGAAGAGTTTTTGAGAATTAGATTTTAAAATAATAGTAGACATTCCTTTGAAACCAGAACCAGTAACCGCTGTTACTTTCTAGCTGCAGATTAGGGGCAAGTTTCTTAATTTCATTCAGTATCATCTTTAAAAATGGAGATACTAATACCTGCTTTAAAGTAAGCTTACAAATTTAAAATGACTAGCAGAGTAGTCAGACTAGCATAGGAATAAAGAAAAATGTGTTTACTTCACTTTCACAGGTTGTCTATAGGAAACAGCCTGTGTTCATTGATTAAATTGTGTGATGGGGGAGGGAGTGAGAATGAGGTTCTATTATTTCTTAAGAGAAGTTTACTTTAGTAATGGTAATGCTATAGATTAAGAGTCAGGAATTTGATTTAATAAGCTTTGGGTGTGTCTGTTATTTGATGCTTCCAATTAACCCTGTCTACTGAAAGGAAAAAATAATGTCCCCTACTCTCTTCACTAAGACTTAGAGGATAAATTAAATAGTATTTGTAATATAGCTCTACTTCCTTAGAAAATGTTGCCATGTAAAGATTACTTTGGTTGTGATTGCTGACTATGACCAGATTAAGAAAGAAAATAATGAATAAAAGGAAAAAATGTAGAAAGTTTATATTTAAGTCAACAAATACAACGAAACAGAAATGTTGTCTACAAATGATCCTCTATGCCACTGTGAAAGTTCAGAGGAATACAGAAAACAAATAAAGGATGAGTCACCCAGTTTTTCTGGATTATAGTATATTCATTTGGTAAGCGGTTATTAAGAAGCTACTATGAGTAAAGTATGGCAATAGGAATGTTTCACTCTCAGGCCAAATTAAAAAATATTCAACTCAACAGGCATTCCTTGATGTCTGTCAACTCTGGGCAAAGCACCATGATCTGGTCTTAGTACTAATGATCCAGAAAGATTAAAAAAAAATCTTCTTCTTCCAAGCAAAAGCTGCATGTAGGTAGATATAGCTATGTTATAAAAGACAAGATATAAAATGTATGACACAATTGTAAAAGTATGAGCTTTGGAATTGGCTAATTGTTTAAAAAACAACTCCACTATTTACTAGCTGTCTGACTTTCTCTAAATTCTTTTATTTTCTCATACTTATTTCATGGAGTGGTTTAAGCATCAAATACATTGATATTTGTTTTGGGGGTTTTTTTTGAGTTGGAGTCTTACTCTGTCGCCCAGACTGGAGTGCAGTGGCCGCTCCCGGCCACTGCAGTCTCGACCTGCTGGGCTCCAGCGATCCTTCTGCCTCAGCCTTCTGAGTAGCCGGAATTACAGGCATGCGCTACCACACCTGGCTGATTTTTTGATTCACTGTAGAGATGAGGTCTCGCCAAGTTGCCCAGGCGGGTCTCGAACCTGCGGGCTCAGGCAATCCACTCACCTCAGTCTCCCAAAGCGCAGGATTAGAGGCTGAGCCACCGGCCCAGCTATACATTGATATTTGAAACGATTTTCCAAAGGGCCTGGGCTACAGTGTTCATTCAATTATACTCACTTTCAAAATATTGATAATTTCATCATGACTATTTATTAACAATTGGTAATATAATGGATTTAGAGCAGTGATTCTCTATTGGGGACAATTTTACCATTCAGGAACATTTGGAGATACCCGAAGACATCTTTGGTTGCCAAACTTGTTTGTGGGGAATGCTACTATCTAATAGGTAGAGAGAGGCCAGGAATACTGTTAAATATCATACAATAAACAACACAGTCACAGTCTCTCACAACAAAGAATTATCCAGTCCAAAATGTCAATAGTTCCAAGATTGAAAAACCCTGATTTAGAGAAAGACATCTATCGATCTATCTATCTATCTATCTATCTATCTATCTATCTATCCATCCATCCATGCATCCATTCACCCATCCATCTACCTATCTATCCATCTATCAAAACTGGTTTTGAATCAGCTAAGCAGGTTTAATTACTATCAGGTTGTTTAAGAATTTAAAAACAACTATGTTTCCTTTTTTAAAATTTGTTTAAGTTTTATTTTAAAGATGTGGGATACAACAAACTATGTTTCTAAAGTGAAGTTCAGGGCAGGTGTGAAACCTTGAAGATGAAAACAGAATATAGAACCCAGAAAAAAAAAATATTGGCACTGTTTGTGATCAAAAATTGAAGTCCATTATTATTAAGGCATTAAACTTAAAAACCAGGGCATTGCTACTGGAAAGTACAACAATTTAGTGATACTTGCTACTCTATCATTGAACAGAAGCAAAAAAAGAAGAAAAACAGTCATAGCAGAGGCCACTAAGGCCAATGAAACTCATCTGGAGAGTAACATGTTTAAAACCCAGCCTTAGGATCCTGCTGCGTTACTAAAGGAAAAATGAGAAGACTTGAAGTACCATAGAAAGAATTTTTGGTCTGTCTCCTGGGGGAATGAGACTCCTATTCAAGTAAATAACTCTTTTATGACACAGAGAGTGAGAAAGAGAAAGAGGTAACAATACAATCACTCTCCCACGGGGCAGATGCTAGGTAAAGAAATGGTGGGAGAACTGAAAGCTGTGTCTGGTCTTGGGAGAGCAGGCAGCCCCAGGGAAGCAGCTGGGAAAGCCAAAGGGAACTGGTGAAGTCTAAGCTGGAAAGGCGTGAATGCCCAGTGAGGAGACGGCTTTAGTGGGTTTTGTTTGATGTGACTGCAGCAAAGAAAGTTGCAAAAGAGAAAAGGAATCCAGTCAGGGTAAGGAGTGTTAGCAAAAGGGAAAGTGATGTATCTTAGGGAGGCCTCAAACCCTAGTAATATAATACATTGTCACTGAGCAAATGTAGAGAGAATTCCTAAGGCCAGTTACAGTACACACAGAAGAAAAAAGATCATCCCAACTCTCTGAGACTGCAGGACAGAAAATCTCTTCAAAATATTCCAGTCAGGAGATTTTTTTATCCCTCATTGTATCTGGGGAACAATTAGTAGTCAGGCATAGCAGGTTTGATTATAAGTAGTTTTCATTGTCATATTTCATAAGAATGTTCAAATGCAGCAAATATTGAACTTCTACTGTCAGTTGATACACGTCCCAGTATTTAGGGAGATTAGAGTCAGGGATACAACGGGACGGGATATGAAGCAGGGCATAAGGAGAAACATGTAAGACACCTATTAAGTTACAAGTTACAGCCGGGCTCAGTGGCTCAGCCTATAATCCCGCGCCTTTGGGAGACTGAGGTGAGTGGATTGCCTGAGCCCATGGGTTCGAGACCCGCCTGGGCAGCGAGACCTCATCTCTACAATAAATCAAAATATCAGCCGGGCGTGGTAGCGCACGCCTGTAATTCCGGCTACT